>NW_021914249.1:0-1237 GCF_006229205.1 Suricata suricatta | reverse complement strand
CCCCGCACCCTTACCCGACCACCCGGCCACTCCTCAAAAAGGATACCACTGGATCGGCTGTCTTCCTGGCCCTCCGGCTACGGGCCCGCCGTGCCTAGTGAGTCCCGGCAAAGGGTGCCCCGCAGCAGCTCCGCTCGAGCTAGGAGCACATGGTGCCTGCGAGACCCACTGGGCTGCACCTGCCAGCACATGCGCCCTTCCCTTACCGCCTTCATGGAGGCCGTTGTGGCCTCCGGGGCCATCTGGGACCCCGGGATCACTCGGGCCACCCTGACCTTCGGGACCACGGGCCACACCACCTGCACCATGGTCTGTGGCCTCCATGGTGCCACGGCCTGGACTTCAGCCTTCCAAGCCCAGGCGGAACCGCCAGGCGAAAGAACGAGGTTCGGCCAGGAAGCGGGTGACGTCACCAGGGCTCCCCGCACGCCTGCGCAAACCAGCCCTGCCACCGTTTGCCAGAGCCCCCTCCTGTAGGCCGCTGGCACGTGACTGTGTCCGCTGAGCCCGCCCGGCCCCCAAGCATGCGCGTGCGCAGGCGCTGGCTGGGCGCATGAGCAACCAGTCAGCTGACTGCCCCGCGGGCCCCGGTCAACGAGTGTGGGCCGCGGTCAGGCACCACTGGGTCAGGCCCTGGCAGTGGGCGCCCCGAGTGGCCCTGGGTGTGCGCGTGCAGGGGCGTGGCCCCAGGGTGGGGGGGATGCAGAGCAGGGGCCACTCCCAGGCCCTACCTGTCCTCAGCGAGCCCCCAGCCCGGACCCTAGGGGAGCTGGAATAGATGGGCCTCGCTCCCTCACCGTTTCTCGGACCCGGGCGTCGGCAGTCCCCTTGTGCCTGCCAGCCTGGGGGAGGGTGTGACCAGCTGTGCGGCCAATGGCCAGGGGCTCCCGGGCTCCAGGCGCCCGCACTGCATGACTCGGGGCTGTGGGCCCCCGGGAACAGGTGGCCGGGGGACCAGGGGGCCCAGCTGGAAGCAAGAGCTACTGCCCGGGGGAGCACCACCTCTGGGACCGCTCCCTGCTCCTTTGGCCCTCTGCATCCCCCAGGAACAAAGTCTTCCGGGTCTCTGGGGGCCTGGAGGTGCCAGGGGCCCTCCACTGGAAGGCGGCCCTGTGTCTACCGGCCTGCTGGGTGCTGGTCAACTTCTGTGTCTGGAAGGGGGTCAAGTCAACAGGAAAGGTACAGCTGGAGGAGGGCGGGGACAGGGAGGGGGTCAGAGATGGCGGGGGGGGGGGGG
>NW_021914248.1:0-1237 GCF_006229205.1 Suricata suricatta | reverse complement strand
TGGAAGTCCAGATATTCCAAATGTACCTAGAATACAAAGGTTCTGAGATAGCTTACCTCAGAAATTATTGAGTTTCTGAGTAAGGCTCCTTAGAGCTGAAAGCTCCTTTGCACAGGTCTAGGGACATGATATGTGCTTAGGAGAGAGGCAGACAGAGGATTCTTTTAAAACTTTCACTTAGGGTTCTAGCAACCCCTGCTCATGGCATTTCTCTCTGTTCTCAGCAAGTCTAAATCCTTTTTTTTTTTTTTTAATGTTTGTTTATTTTTGAGAGAGAAAGCATGAATAAGGTAGGGGCAGAGATCCCAGTGTGGATTGGGCATTTAATCCCATTGACAACAGAAAGCCCAGTGTGGCAGTAGAACTCACAAACTGTGAGACCATGACCTGAGCTGAAGTTGGACACTCAACCGACTGAGCCACCCAGGAGCCCCTCAGCAAGTCTAAATTCTATCCATTCTTTGTGTGATGGTTTGTGGCCATATCTTCTCCACAGATTCTTTCAGTCAAGTCCAGTCTTCATTGATTCTGCTAATTAGTTAATGTCATACATTTTAATTTAATATTGGAACGAGTAGCTATTCATGCAAGATGTTGGTCTAGTTATGCTTTGTGGGGGCTGCAGAGATAATCCAACTTTTGATTCTTCCCTGAAGAGTTTATAGTCTACCAAATTGGTATAGCAGGAAATGGGGAGGGACACAAGTGACCAGGCAGTTATTATATGGTACACTAAAGTAGAAAATGATACAATGCAAAGAAAGAGGATATGGGAAAATTTCCCAAAAAACTCCCTTCCTTCTTAAAGGGTTCTCTCCAGTTTGAGTGTTCCTTGAAATACACGATGTTCACCTGAGCCAGGAGAAGTTTGCTTTGGATTTCTATTTGTCTTTATTTCCTAGTCACTGGGAAGAAGGTCTTCAAGGCAGATGGACAGCAGATGTAATACAGGTTGGGGGGTTTGGTAAGCCTTACCTGTAGGAATGAAAGAAAAAGACAGAAGTCCAGGGGTGCTTATGGCATCCAGCTCAAGAAGATGTAAGAACCAGCAAGCAGGGGGATCAGTCAGAGAGGCTGGTGAGCTTCCATACAGCCTGTGACTTGTCTCACATTTGTGGTATTTGTTACTTCTTCCTCTCCAAGGTTTTCCTTCTGGGGATTTAGGGATTGAGGGTAAAGCCCTTTAGCAAGTGGGCTCAGTGCCTCTGTCTCTAGGAGGAGGGAGGAAGGAGAATCT
>NW_021914247.1:0-1237 GCF_006229205.1 Suricata suricatta | reverse complement strand
GCAAAACCTGAGAAACTACTGAATACTGAAAATGAACCAAGGGTTGAAGGGGGAGGGGGAGGGGAAAAAGAGGTGGTGGTAATGGAGGAGGGCACTTGTGGGGAAGAGCCCTGGGTGTTATATGGAAACCAATTTGACAATAAACTATTTAAAAATAATAAATAAATAAGTAAATAAATAAATAAATAAATAAATAAATGGAAAGAAACTCTCCAATCAAAAGGTACAGATATTTGCCTGATAGGTTAAAAAAATCAAAATCTAAGCTATCTACAAGAGACATTGAATATAAAAGATGGATGGAAAAAGCTATTCCGTGTAAAAATAGTAACCAAAAGAGAGCTGTGGTGGTATCTTTAATATAGGACAAAACACGTTTTAAATAAAAAATATTACAAGAGACAATGAAGGAAATTATATACTGATAAAAGGCCAAGAAATTCTAACAACAATTAACAAATATACATAACCACCAAACCTCCACAATGCATAAATCAAACTAAGAGATAGACAATTCTGCAATAATGATTGGACACTTAAAATACCCCACTTTCAATAACGGACAGGACAACCAAACAAAATGTAAAAGAAAAAAAGAATTTAACAAGACTGTTGTCCAGCTGGCCCTAAGAGACCTACTAGGACACTCTATCTAACCGTGGCCATATACATATATTTTTTTCATGTAATGTTGCAAAACAAGTCTTAATAAATTAAAAAAAACATACAGAGTATCTTCACCACAATGCATTTCTGCATCAATAATTAAAAGAGAGGGGTGCCTGGGTGGCTCATTTGATTAAGTGTCTGATTTTGGCTCAGGTCATGATCTCACGGTTGGTGGGTTCAAGTGCCATGTCAGGTTCTGTGCTAAAAGCTTGGAGCCTGCTTCAGGTTCTCTGTCTCCCTCTCATTTTCTGCCTCTTCCTTGCTTGGACTCTCTCAAAAATAAATAAATGTAACAAAATATAATAGGGAAAAAATCCTAAAAGTAAGGATAGAAAAATGAAGAAAAATAATAAAGATTAGAGGAGAGGAAAATAAAGAAAAGCCACATAGAAAACCACTTGGGTTGTTCAGTCAGTTAAGCATCTGATTTGGCTCAGGTTATGATCTCATGATTCAGGAGTTCAAGCCTCACATAGGACTGTCAGCACACAGCTCACTTTGGATCCTCTGTTCCCTTCCCTCCCTGCACGTTCTCCACGCATTCTCTCTCATTCTCTCCCTCCGTCCC
>NW_021914246.1:0-2459 GCF_006229205.1 Suricata suricatta | reverse complement strand
GGTCTGCTGCCATTTGCGGGTGACTTCTCCCCAGTCTGTGCGTGATCCTTGTCACAGGTGATCAGTGCCTTAACAGACACTGGCTCCCTGCCGCCCCTCAGCCCCCCTCCTGTTCCTTCCTCCTCCTCCTCTCGGGTCTGGCCAGGTGCACTGCTCACAGCCCCCAAGCACCCCTGCTTCTTGGTCACTGACCACCTCCGTCTGCCCTCAGCTTCACGCCCCTCACCTTCACAGGGGGGCGCCCCTGTTGACTGTGAGGCATGGGGGCCTGGTACCCACTTCGTGCCTTCCCCCTGCTGCTCGAGGCCGGGTGGCGCTCTACCCCTGCGTTCCCTCATCCGGCACAGGGCCCGATGCCCAGGAGACTCTGGTACATCTCCACCTCCTCGAACTAAGTTTGTTGACTCATACATAGTTGAGAAGCTAATGTATTAAGCAAATGACAAGTGATGTCCTTGGACAAGAAAAGAGGAATCTTAAAATAGGTGCTCTGGCAAAAAGGGAAACAGGTCATATGCCTTTCTGGGATCACTAGGGTGGAGAGTGCACTCGGAGAAATTGGGTCCGAGCACTTTATAAGGTCCACATACCGAGTCCTGATAAAGCTCAAGTTCTGTTTTTTCCCCCAAAAAGACTGTGGTTGATATCAGTAACAAGGGTGGCTCCCAAAAGATGGTAAAATGAGCCCTAATCAAGCCAGAGAGAGTCTAAAGTAAGTTTTACTTTGCGAGATTCAGACTCTGGAACAGTCCTGTCCTTACCACTGATGTGTAGACATTTTTCCCTTGCATTTTCTGTTCTCAGTAGAGAAACAATGCTGTAAGGTACACAGAGTCAGACATTAAAATAAGATGCTCCGCTAGAGCTCTAGAAAGCCTCTGATCATTTTTGTCTTCCCTAGTAAACAATCTTAGAAATTCTTACTTATCTCATTCCCTTGGTTTTCTGAGAAAAAATAATTTAAATTTGTAGATCTTAATTTTTTCCCAGATGTGAGAAATATAGCCAAATGAGAACCCAAAATATAGCCAAATGAGAAAATGAGAAAGCCAAATGAGATTTGGTTTTACTTGGGGAAACTACTGAATAGGCCCTGAAACAGAATAAAATTTCGCATTTTCCTAGCCGACATGTAAGTAAACCTTCCAGAGCAGCACGGGCAGAGGACGCTTGGAAGGACAGGTCCACCCCCCACCCCCCCGGGGGGGCTTCAAGGTCACGGCGCTGCGCGCCTGACACCCTGGGCTTTGAACCTGGTGCACGTTTGTCATCAACACGTGCCTGGGTTTGTAAAGGAAAAAGTTGTCCTTACAACAAATTACTTTAGAGATTGCAGAGTGCTTACAACTATGTATTTTCATGTTTCTGGTATAATTATTACATAGTGAGCGTCTGTCAGTTTCAGGTTTACTGTATAGGGATTCAGCAATTCTGTTACTCAGTGTTCATCGTGAGTATACTCTTAATCCCTTTCACTGCTTTCACCCATAAAAACTATGTATTTTAAAAGAAAAAAATGTATATTCTAGTAGGATACTAAAAGTTCTAAGAGTTCCGATCTCAGATTCAGGACTAGAATAAAAGTTTCGTTGCCTTGAGGGCCAGCACGTGTAAGAGCAGGACTTTCGTTTCCAGGAAAAGGCCTGGGCTCTTCTGAATGCATCTGTCTATGTATTTTTTAACCAAATAATCTAGGATGCTGAAGACTATTGTTGGCTCACTAAGACCAAGGATATTTGTCTGTGACGCCCAGACTAGAAGCTTCTCAGGGACAGGATTACCGCAGACACAGAATTTGTGTTTGTTGAGTGAGTCCGTGATTACATGAGCGTCACGAGGGCCAGAGCCCCAGCTCTTCGTGCCTTTTTCTATCACTAAATTCTAGTCTTCTGACTTTGAAATTGTCTTCTGCATGTTATATTTGGGATTCATGAAACCATTATTGACTACTTACTATGTCTGGAAACCATAGACTTTTTTTAACTTTTGTTTTTAATTACTAGTAAGTTGCTTAAACTAGAAAATATTTAATACAATAAATGATATTATTTTCCATTGGTTTCTATTGCTACAGAATCTCAGGGATATGATTAAATATTATATCACACAGTGAATGTAAACCTAAGAGACTGGGCTGAAAATACAGTGACTGATAGACCAGAAAATTTAGACATTAATGTAAATCCTTAAGAACAATGCAAATTTGCCCTTGTCTCTTAAGCATAGAATACAGAAAAGAAGAAATGTTTGGTTTAGGAAATTTTTGAAATACTACCTAATAATTAACAATGGCTCTAAGAACATAAATAGTAAATTATGAATTCATACATGAGTCATAATTCAAATACAGATATTAAAATCCAACAAAGATTGAGTACATTCTGTGACCAAAGCACAAAAATATAAATTATCAGAAATTGCCTATATCATGTAATTGTCCAATGTGAGAGGGAAAATTC
>NW_021914245.1:0-1238 GCF_006229205.1 Suricata suricatta | reverse complement strand
GAGTTTTCCAGAGTAACTTAATATAATTCTTGACAAGATGACCACAAAGAACAGCTAGAGAATATCAGAGCTAGGTATTAGAGATAGGCACCAATTATATCTTTCAAGGGGCGCCTGGGTGGCTCAGTCAGTTAAGCGTCCGACTTCAGCTCAGGTCATGATCTCATGGCTCATGGGTTCGAGCCCCAAATCGGGCTCTGTGCTGACAGCTCCGAGCCTGGAGCCCACTTGGGATTCTGTCTCTTTCTCTCTCTTTCTGCTCCTCCCTGGCTCGTGCTTGACCTCTCCCTCAAAAATAGACATTAAAAAAAATAAATCTCTCTAAACTCTTGTAGACAGGAAAAGATAAATGCTACAGAAGCTGAACTTGGCTTCTTGATTCAGGGAGAGAACTAATGTCCAAAGAGGGATAAAATCAACATCATGGAAGAGAAAAATAGGACATCGCAAAATATAATGAGTTAATCCCCTCCAATCTTATCAGTTATCTGAATGCAGATGTTCGGGATGTACGTTACACACGAGTTTTCTTATTTAACACAAGTCTTTAAAAAAATTTTTTTTAATGTTTATTTATTATTGAGACAGAGAGAAACAGAACATGAGTAGGGGAGGGGCAGAGAGAGAGGGAGACACAGAATCCGAAGCAGTCTCCAGGCTCTGATGTGTCAGCATAAAGCCCGATGCGGGGCTCGAACCCACGAACCATGAGATCATGACCTGAGGGAAAATCAGATGCTTAACTGACTGAGCCACCCAGGAGCCCCTAACTTAAGTCTTTAGAGATGGCATGTGATATTATAATGAAACTCCGCTTTCATGAATACTCACAGAGCAGAAATCCCCTAGAACAGGGCAACTGGAAAGGTGGCTTTGTAGGGCTGCAGTGACGATGTATGTAACTTTATGGTCATGAAACATTTACCAACAATTGGGATTACGGGGCTTCTGCTCTCTCTTCACTGTTTGTTGCTTCCCAAAAACAGAGAAGAGTTGGAAAAACCTAGTGGACTCTTGAATCAACAGAGGAAGGAGTTGTACTATAATCGATGTCCTCGATGCTACGATGGAATTTCTTCCAATTTAGAGAAGCCTACTTCACGTTCTGCAATTATATACTTGGAAAGAGGTCATTTAGTTGCTTCTTTTGGTATGAGAGGATCATACACTGGTTATGTGGTTGGGTGATTATTACAGACTACTGGGTAGCATTTTTCTAGAGTAACATCTAGAATTAC
>NW_021914244.1:0-1238 GCF_006229205.1 Suricata suricatta | reverse complement strand
ATGTGGGGTAGGGGCAGTTCCATCGTATTCCACCTTCATCCTTCCCGGGACAGGATTCTTGGTGCCTCCTCCCTCAGGCTTGAGGACTAGAGCTACCCCTTCCGTATCCACTTCATCCTCTTTGCTCACACAAGCTAGAAGTTTGAGCGCCATCTTGAAGACGATCCCAGGGCTCCCTGCGCACTTCTTTTTTTTTTTTAATTTTTTATTTATTTTTTATACAGAGAGACAGAGCATGAGAGGGGAAGGGGCAGAGAGAGGAGGAGACACAGAGCCGGAAGCAGGCTCCAGGCTCTGAGCTAGCTGTCAGCACAGAGCTTGATGCGGGGCTGGAACCCAAGAACGTGAGATCTGACCTGAGCCGAAGTCGGAGGCTTAACCAACTGAGCCACCCAGGCGCCCCTCCCTGCGCACGTCTGATCTGTCATCAGATCCTGCTGATTCTCCCGATGCTGAGTTTCAGTTCTCACTGCTCCTTTCCTTCCTCACTGCCAGTCTCCTAATTCGGGCTCTCATCATCCCTCATCTTGACTATGAGTGATATCTTCCAACTGGGCTTCCTGCCACAAGTCCCTCGTCTCTTTGACTCATGTATCTAGAATGTCCTCAGGGAATGGTCTTCCTACTATCCCGATCCAAGCATGTCACGGCCTTCCTGACCTCACAGTGGCTCCTCTTTATCTGTAGGGTGAAGCCCAAACTCCTTCGCGTGGTAGTCGGGGTGTATTCTTCGTGGTCTGGCCGAGACCGCGCGAAGCCCACCTTCATTGGGTCTCTCGTGCACAGCACACTTTTGTGTCCCCTTACTGCCTTTCTGCGCTGGGTGGAATATTCCTTGTGAAACTGTTCATGATTCTCTCAGTAGAATTAATAGTTTCTTTCTCTCCCTTTCTCTCTCTCTCTCTGGCTCGCATATGTTAGTATTTGTCCACCTACTTAACTCATTCTGCGCTGTCCTATAGTTTACTAGCATTGAAGTGTTCCAGGAGTGGGAAGGACTTTAGGATCTTAGAGGTGAAGCACCTGTTTTTAAAACGGGACAAAACCTAGGCTGGGCTCGAGAAGGAGCCGTGACCCAGTGTGGACTTACAGTCATCCTTGCTGTTGACCTTGGCAGCATCCCCCAAGAGGAGGGTTCCTCCTGCATTTTAGCAAGTCTCTCTTCACTGCGTTCGTGTCTTGTCCTTTCTGGTTCGCCTGCCAACACTGGAGTCCTCACAGACCAACCCTCAGACTTT
>NW_021914243.1:0-1238 GCF_006229205.1 Suricata suricatta | reverse complement strand
TACATCACTTCTACAGCTCTAGGTATCATCTTGCCTTTTAGGAAAATACCTACAATCTGTTGTAATAGTAGCAGCTAATAGTCATGAAAGCATTTGCTACGGACACACCAGGCGCGACTGGCTTCACTGCTTTGCATTCCCCATCTCATTACGCCCCTGAAAACAGCCTCTGGAAACCCTTGAGCTGTAACACCTGCACACAGCCCTTTAGTTCACCTGCTTCCACGAGACCCAAGCTCCTTTTAGAACCAGACTGGAGGAGATCTCTTAACCGTGACCCCTTCACGGCCCCTTTGCATGGACTGGGGGCTCCTCGGGCGATGGGGGCTGGGGGGCGGTGCTGAGCCACGTGCAAAAGAACTGGTAGGAAGAGTCCGAAACTTGAGTGCAAATGATGTCAAATTATCCTGAATTTTTCACACACCCTTAGAGCCCATTTATTTACTTCTAAAGGGAATGATTACTGTTACATTTAGTTTATAGTTTTGTGGTCATACTGATTTTCAGTCACTGCTTGCAATAAATTTCAAAAGAAACGCAGTAAGGCTAGGCTTTCAGGTGATTTGTGGTAGTTTAAATTGGACTTTTTTTTCCCCTCTTTTCTGTAAAAACAGTGTATAACTTACCCGGGGGAACTCTTCATTCTTTCTCTGCCTCCAAGGATGACATCTTTCTCCTTAGCTCCCAGGTAAAGTTGTCAGGAGATGACAGGCACATGCACCTCTTCTAGGCAAGTCTGATGCTCGAGGGGGATTTGGTGACATGGATTCTCACGTTACGTACCTTACGTCCACAGGGAAACCAAGCCACGTGATTTTACCATTTCACCACCTGGCTAAAAAGCAATTTACAGCCACCTGACCTGATTCTCTGCCTAACATGCATAAGACACCTCTTTTCTTTCTGCCTTAAATACAGCCATGAAAACTTGAGATTCGGAGACCTAAGTCCTACAGCTCAGCCAGAAAGAAACAATTGTAAATGTAGGTTATTTGCTTCTTTTCTTAAAGTCCTCCCACAATGATCTGAAATATGTCTCTGATTGCACAGCCCGGTTCCCGCAGGCTGGTGCACGAGGCTCATCTTTCTCCGGCGAGCACCTTCCTAGGAACGGGTCGCCAACAGGGACACGTGGAGTCCACGTCTGGCGTGGCCCTGGGCTCTGCCGCTCCCTGACCCAAGACAAGGGCGCCTGGGGCAGCCTGGTCTCTTGGCGCCCAAAATTCAGAGGGAGCAGC
>NW_021914242.1:0-1238 GCF_006229205.1 Suricata suricatta | reverse complement strand
TGGGTAGAACATGATAACATTCTGCCTTTTCCGCCTGTTCGATGGTGTAACTGTCCCCGCGGCATCGCTCGGACCGTGAAGTGCTCTGAGGGAAGCATGTTCCTCTCTTCCAGTCACATATTTTCATGCTTACCTTTCCCAAAGGGTTTGGAGGGCACTCGCTGAGTATGCTAAGTAACAGTACAAGGGGTAAGAGATTCAAAATTCAGAAGGGTCTGTTCTGTGTTGGTGCTCAAGCAATCAAGCAGATGAAAGTTCCACATGTGTTCTTTTGTGTTGTTGTTTTTAAGTTTATTATTTTGAAAGACAGCATGTGCGCACATGAGCAGGGAGGTGCAGAGAGAGAGAATCCCAAGTGGGCTCGCTTCACACTGTCAGTTACTGTCAGTGTGGAGCTCAGTGTGGAGCTTGGTCTCAGGGCCCGTGAGATCATGACCTGAGCCAAAATCAAGAGTCGGTCACTTAACCACTAAGCCACCCAGGCGCCCTCTCAAGTGCATCCTTGATGCTGCCCGAAGATCCCATGACACGTTGTTTCCCAAATGGACGTGGTTCCCTGAGAAAGATTTTGCAGGTCTGTTCTAGAAAGTCTGAACACTAAGATGTTAACAGAAAATCTCAGCTGAGCCCACCTTTTTTTCAGGCCTCTTATTAATACAGATACTTTTTTTTCTTCCTTAGGAATTTCATAAACTACAGAAGCAAATAGTTGAGAATAAATAAGCCCTTTTTATATTGACAAAATTGAACTCAAACTGCCTTGGAAGAGAAAACATTCAGTTTTTGCCCACTGATAATTAAAATGGTTTGGATGCTTAAGCTTAAAAATGAGACTAAATATGAAGATGAGTAATTATAATGTGTGATTCCTGAATGGGGCTTACCCTATACAAGCACTGTATGATACTCTTCATAAATAAAAATCAATTTGTAAATTATCAACAATGTGCATTCCAAGTCATCTAGCTATAATTACGATGTTATTGTGTAGTTAGTTTCTAAATTTGCTGCAGCAAGTAATTAGAAACAAACTTGGAAGGATACTTTAAGTCATTGTCCAATTTGTACTCTGATCATCTCTGATCATGTAATTCTATACCCTGTCACCCACACACTCCTGACTAAGCTCAAGGAAGAGATTTCATTTTGTCTTTTCCTTAAGTCAAATTGAATCACTTGCTAATGAAGCAGATATTGAGTCTTTGTTTCTAATGATAAACAACCTTTAAGAATGTTCT
>NW_021914241.1:0-1238 GCF_006229205.1 Suricata suricatta | reverse complement strand
AAAAATAAAAATAAAAAGGATTTTTAAGGTGGCTAAATGCTAAAATTCAAATTAAAAACATTTTTAAATGTTTTTTCTTTTAACCAATTCATCGACTCAGTAGACATTTATTAATATCCTTATAGCTCCTCCTTATGGCTTTCCTGGAAAGTAATTTCATTCTATTTTATTTACTTGCATCCAATATGGATAGTCCTATTCCCTAAACAGTTAAACTAAATCTGTAAGAGCGTCTCATCTACTGATTCAATGATGATATGCCAGGGTTAAATAAGTTCACTACAACTTAAGGTACCAGAAATGAACAAAGTAGAATCATTGTTATAAATCTTTCACTTATAAAGAATAAAAAGATAGAATATGTATGATGCAGTAGCATCTATGAGTGACTAACCTGATTTTTAGTTGCTCTCGAGATTGATAACTGCAGAATCCCACCTTCCTTTTCTCTATTTTTGCATGATGTTCAAACAAATCAAGTTTTTATTTATAAAACACTTTTTTTCATAATGTTAAAACTGAGAGAAAAAAACTAAATGTATATGCCATTGCGCCATTGGTTTACTGTTTTAAATATGCCTACATGTTTTCATTTGGAAATACTCAGAATTCTGAGCTAAAGCCTCTGTGGATATTTGGCCAATTATGAAAAAAGTTCAAAACATATGAAATACCTCTGTATTATCTAGTTTTGCAAAGGAGGGGAAAAAATTATCGGAAAACAGATCATTATCTAAGTCTTGTAGATTACTTTTAACAATAATATTTTTTAATATTTTTAACTATATGAAAGATGCACTACTGTCTTCTGAAAATGAAAATTTCTATAGATACTTTTACAATTTCAAGTAGGACAATATCATCCAAAAAATGTTCTTGTGATAGTTTCTAGCCTAGCCATTTAGGTAAGGTTGAAAATGAACAATACAAGTCATTTTTATATTTATTCAAGTGCTGCCTTTTCACACATGAATTGACACAATTTACTTCATATTGCTTACTTGTTTTAGCTATTTATCACAGTTGGCCAATTCATTTTAAACAGAAAGTATTTTCCTTTCTCTCTGACTCTCTCTGCTCATATGCATATTGGGAAACTTATAGATGGTATGAGGCAGAAGTTGATACAGTTGCTGGTGTTACCAACATTGGTCAAGTGTCAACTGTGTGCACAGTGTCAGATTTCATTAGATACCAGTGGAAAGCTATAAGAAGATGGATACTCTTTCTGCCCTCAA
>NW_021914240.1:0-1238 GCF_006229205.1 Suricata suricatta | reverse complement strand
GTAGGGCAGGCTTAGTGGGTAAGGGACTTATGGCACTTGCACAGGCTTGGCAGTCACTATCTTGAAAATTTTAAGGACTTCCTTTAATAAGGAGCTCCATATTACACACAGACTCTCAAATTATATAACCATTTTTTGCATAAATAGACATAGAATTCACATTCTTTGACAATAACTTCATCAACATCTCATGTATACTGCAAGGCACTGTGTGAGGGGCTGGCAACTCAAAGGTAAAAAGGAACAACTCCTCTCTTCAAGAGCTCATCATAACAAGGCAGGTACACATATGAACAACTAACTTACAGAGCAATATATGTTCAGAATTGTAAGCCTGCTTCAGACAAACACATTTTTGAGAGGTGTGGGACTTATAAATGAACAAAGGAGCTAGATATAATTGTCCCACACTAATACAGAGAATCAAATAGGTATCAGAATTACTTCATTTAATACACAAGGGAAGTAAATCATTCCTATCCAGAAACGCTCTGCAATTTCATTTGGAAATAACAACTAATGTTATTTTAGAAAAACAGAATCTCTGAAAGGTCAAGCTACTTAGTTTTGCTTTTTCACTAAATAGTAATTTGGGTAGCAAAGAAAAACTGGGTCCAATGTTACTGGCTTCATAGTGTTTGCGACTAGTGTATTTCTGTTGTATCAGGTTTAAGGTCACCTCTTTCATTTATGATTTTTTTTTCTGAATCCTCTTTTGCTTTTTCATAGTAAGACTAGCTAAAGGTGTGTCACTTTTGTTTATCTTTCTAAAGAACCAGCTCTTAGTTTTATTGATCTTCTCTATTGTCTTTTATTTTTTTTGGATTTCTGTTCTAGTATTTCTTACTTCCTTTCTTCTACCAACTTTGGACTTCTTTGTTATTCTTTTTCTAGTTTATTGAGGTATGAATTTAGCTTGTTCATTTGAGACTTTTCTTATTTCTTGAGGCAGATATTTATTGCTATAAACTTTCCTCTTAGAATTGCTTTTCCTGCACCCCACAAATTTTGGTATATTTCCATCTTCATTTTTCTCAAGGTATTTTTTTGATTTCTCTTCTGATTTCTTCCTTGACCCATTGGTTGTTGAATAGCATTTCAATATCCATATATTTGTGAATTTTCTCATTTGTCATGTAATTAATTTCTAATTTCTACCTAGTTTCTATTTCTAGTAACACCACTGTGGTCAAAAAACCACTTTTGATATTATTTCAATTTTCTTAAGTTTATTAAGA
>NW_021914239.1:0-1238 GCF_006229205.1 Suricata suricatta | reverse complement strand
ACAACTGAGCCACCTGGGGAACCCCCAAAATAAATAATCTTTAAAAAAAATAAAGTAGCACTTATTAACACTACCAAATCTTCTGTGGAACTACATATATATATTTATATAGTTGGACCAAAACAGATAGCATTTCAAGTATACATTGATATCTTTCTCTCTTTTTTTAAATTTATTTTTGAGAGAGAGAGAGAGAGAGTGTGTGAGGCAGTGTGAGCGAGCAAGCACGTGCAAGTGGGACAGAGACAGAGGGAAACAGAGAATCCAAAGTGGATTCTGTACTGACAGAAGAGCCTGAGGCAGGGCTCAAACTCATGAACTGCAAGATCATGACCTGAGCTAAAGTCAGACACTTAACCAGCTGAGTCACCCAAGTGCCCCAATATCTCTTTTGATATTAATAATATTCTCTACTACAAATGATTTAAATTTAAGTCCTGTTGTTGTTGTTATTGTGGTTTCAAGTGATCTCTACATCCGACGTGGGACTCAAACTCAAAACCCTGAGATCAAGGGTTGTATGCTCTACCAACTGAGCCAGCCAAGTACCCTGATAAAATCCTGTTTTTACTTCCTTTTCTACTCAGCTTAAACTTCATTGTTCACTCTCATGCTTCTATCTTTAACTCTTTTGGTTTTTTCTCCTTTTGGTTTACTCTCCTGGCAAAACCATGATGCTGGAACAATCCAATACACTTGTCATAACCTCCTAAGAATTTCTGCAAACATCTCCATCATCCCCTCAAACAAGGTTTAAAGGTCTTATGGCCTTACCAATTCCAATCAATTTTGGCATGAATCTTAGGCTCAAACTGGGACAGTTATTCTTTTTTCCCTCAAGGTATTTGAAGTTGAAATTCAGAGAGTCTTGTGAGTTTCTTCATGGCTAAAGATTTGAGCAAGAATACTATTGAACATATTCAATGGTTGGAATGGTATGGGAGCTAGCCATTCAGCATGACTATAAATCATGTTATACTATGGTAGTCCAATATGCCCTTTATTGTCCAGATCACAAGGAGAACCCAGAGGTCTTAAAGGAGATGGTATCTTTCAGTATTTTAAAAGCTATATGTGAAACTTTGGGAGCTCTGTGCAACCATGCTTCTTGCCGTGTTGTTATATGACCTCTGTTATAATTTACTTTAAAATACTTCGTTATAAACAGTGTAATGTATTTGTGTGTAAATTAGCTTTCATCTACACTCTAGGGAAGGTTAGTTATCATTAGAGTTTCC
>NW_021914238.1:0-1238 GCF_006229205.1 Suricata suricatta | reverse complement strand
ATTTTTTTTTACAACAGATCTGTATTGTGTATTTGTTTAATCCTTAATAAGTAAATAAAGCTTTCTGGTAATTGGTAAAAGTAAAAATGAGCAAGATTTTTATGATTAATATGATCATATGATCATTGAGAAATAAATGATCAATTGAGTAACAAACTAGTAACATGCACATGGACGTGTCAGGGACAGTAAGCTTTTGCCCCCATGGTGTGGATTTGTCACAGCTATTGATATTTGCCCTCAACGTGAAGTTTGGGGGAACACCAATCCATTCCCACACTCCTGCTTTAAGTAACACTCGCATGTGAAAACTTTGAAGAAAATTATGAGCCTTGCTTTCTTCTCCATTCCTATTGCTTTCTAGAAGTGCAGCCCGCTAGTTCTGGGAAGTTTAGAGATAAAGTCCGCATCACTCATCCTCCAAAGGAAGGAACTAAGACAGAGAAGTCACATGACCGGAATGGTGCCCCACAGCTAAAGGATGTCAACGTAACCTCTCTCGCTTTCTCCTTAATTACAGAACGTTGTATTGCATAAATATGCAAGGTTTTGTATTGCAATCACGCCTCAGTAAAGTGGTTTTTAAGAAAGGGAAAGTTACCTTGATCTGATCGTCAAACTTCCGTGGTCTCCCAGAACCCACACCAAGCTCGAGTCGGGAAGTGTCAGCAGTGTGGCCTCTGTGTGTTCCCAGAGCTCTGAGCGGGGCAAGGTGGCAAGACCAGGTTCTTACACCTGTGATGCTGTGGAAAGGGGAGAGGGGACAGGTGGGATCTCCCGGGAGGAGGATTTGGGACAAACCTGTGTGTTATCCAGAGTTCCAGGCCAAGAAGGAGCAGATGGATGGTGCTTACACCGTACCTCCAAATGGAAGTTCAGATGTGGCATCTATGGCTTTCTATCACTGCAGGAGTAGATAGAATTCTGCAGTGTGTGGAGAGGAGGGAGCTTTAATTTAGGGTTTGGGTGAAGGAAAATATTCAGTAAAAAGTAATAAAAAGACATCCTAGCTATCACTTAGTGAGAGCCTGCTATGTGCTTTAGGTAAATTATTAGTCCAAACTTACATTCAATCCACTAACCTTGGCTCTTCCGCTGATGCTCGCCGACAGCACAGGTCACAGCGGTGAGGGATGCGGCACATGGCAGGAGGAGATGGAGAAGAAAATGGCAAAGGGAAGGTTATTCCTGTCGAAGGGGGCTCTGCAGTTTACAAAGACAAAGGCGGAACAAGCCAT
>NW_021914237.1:0-1238 GCF_006229205.1 Suricata suricatta | reverse complement strand
AATGTCTGACCTTAAGCAAACTCCCTCAGACATAAAATTTCTCTTAAGAGTGTAACAGATACCACCTATTCCCCCTCAGGTTTCCCTCAGGAATTAGACAAACAAAAGACCTAACTAAATATTTGTAGACCATAAAAAGAATGACTCACAAGGAATAGTATGGCTGTGGACCACCCCTCATACAATAGAAATGAGACAGTCAAAAAGGAATGACTAGGCAATTAGAGCTGCCTAGCCAGTAAAAGTAGAGCCTGAGAAGGAGTAAGGAGCCATGGTGGTGATCCACACCCTAGAAAACAAAGTTCCTTGCCTATAGGGTCTGGCATTCACTTTTGAATACCTTCTCTCTGTAAAGGGAGGTTTTCTACTATTCTTGCCTTCGTATTTTATACTCTAATAAAATTGTTGCTTGCTTGCTCCCTTTATTCTTGTCCACCTTTTCGTTCTTCGAGGCGGCAAGACAACAAACCCTGGGTACTGAGGAAAAAACTCCTGTAACAGATCCGCTTAAAAATAAATTCTCAACATGAAGGTTATAACCATAGTTTACAAGGGACACAAGGAGAGGAAAGCACAAAGGAGAATGGGTTCCATGCCTCAAACACAGAAAACAATATTTATTCAATGAATAATTGAGATCATCAATTAGAGGCAGATATGCCAAATTTAGCATAGTTACAGGCAATTCAAAGGACAGAGTACAAAATCAAGTCAAAGCAGAAGACAGTATAGGTAAAGCAGAATAAGAGAAGTCATAATAAAGGGTATATCCATTTAGCTCAATGTGCACGGTAAGTATGGATACAGGTGTCGTCTTTGGGAGCCAGACAAAATGTAATGTAGAATTTGTCTAATGCAAGTAAAAAAAAATGAAAGTATTCTTAGACCACACACAAGGAACATCAAACTGTAGCTTTTCCTGTTGTATCCTATTTCGGTCCATTCTACTTAGTACCAGTAGTTTTCTGTTAAAACTAGAAGTCTAATTGTCATCCACATGCTTAAAAATGTCTTAGAGAAACTCCACGTCTAACTAAATTTTCAAACTGCTTCATATCCCGTAAATGTGCCTACAATTAACCTTACTCTTCATTTCCAGCCTCATATCTTGCCACTGCCTCCCCTGAATGCAGTAAATTCTGTTTGTAATTAACTTATATTCCTCCTCTTGCCTAAATGACCCCATACCTCTTTTCCAGCTGATGAGCCCTATTCCTTGAAAGGCAAGTTTATGATAA
>NW_021914236.1:0-1238 GCF_006229205.1 Suricata suricatta | reverse complement strand
ATATATATATATATATATATATATATATTTTTTTTTTTTTTTAAAGATTTTATTTTTTTAAGTAATCTCTATACCCAAGGTGGGGCTCAAGAGTCAGATGCTCTCTTCATTTAGTATATGGACGCTTGTGATACAGTGATGAATTAAAAGTGAACAAAGCCTTCATGATGCTTATGTTGTAGGACCCAAATTAAAAAACAAAAACAAACAAAAAAAACACTATAATGTCAAGTGGAAATATACATGGGAACGAAAATAATGTTGGTGAACTATGGGGGTAGTAGCCAATACCAAGACCATGCTTATGTAAATAGCACAAGAGAGACTTTTCTCTTTCTTTTACTGGCAAATTCCAAGGGTCTACAATGGGTCCTTTGAGGTCTGGTATTAAGAATGGACTGCCTTAATGGCATAAGAAATACGGGAAGATGCGGTTAGACGGCAGAAGGAGCTTGCTGGCTCCAAGAACACTATGGATACGTGTACCTTGCTCAACACAATCTAATACAAAGGCTGAATTTTAAAACCCATGGGGGCACCTGGGGGGCTCAGTCAGTTAAGCATCCACCTTCGGCTCAGGTCATGATCTCACGGTTTGCGGGTTCGAGCCCCGCGTCAGGCTCTGTGCTGACAGCTAGCTCAGATCCTGGACACTGCCTCAGATTCTGTGTCTGTCTCTCTCCCTGACCCTCCCCTGCTCGCACTGTCTCTCTCTGTCTCTCAAAAATAAATACAAAAGCATTTAAAAAAATTTTTTTAAAACCCATGTAAATTATGGAATGTCTATTTGCATGATAATGGATAAAAAAGGGGGAGAAATCACTGCTGGATTCCATAAATAACAAAGCCAAGAATATATTCCCAAATCACCTTTTATACAAAAGGAATGTATTCCGAAACACTGCTCAAGAGGGGCGCCTGGGTGGCCCAGTTGGTTAAGTGTCTGGGTTCAGATCATGATGTCACAGTTCATGAGTTTGAGCCTGGCATCGGGCTCTATGCTGATAGCTCAGGGCCTGGAGCCTGCTTCAGATTTGCAGTCTCCCTCTCTCTCTCCCTCTCCCCCAGTCATGCTCTGTCTCTCTCTCTCTCAAAAACTGAATAAACATTAAAAAAAATTAAAAAAACAAAACAAAACCAAAAATACTGTTGAAGAGCATGTGTGTTGCATAAGCTGAGTGTATGTATATTAGAAAGAACTCCTCAAGAAGTGGGCACTTGTTTTTCCCAGGACAATG
>NW_021914235.1:0-2460 GCF_006229205.1 Suricata suricatta | reverse complement strand
GGGGACGGAGACTCGGGACGGCCGGCAGCCCGCTGCCGGAGACCGCAGGCGGCGGCGCAGAAACTGACACTCGGCGGCGGCCGCGGCGGCAGCAACAAAAAAAAGGAGGGGGGCCAGGAAATCAGCTGTGAGGTCACGTGCGGCGCGCAGCCAGTGGGCGCGAGACCTTTTTGTTTTGATACATTCCATTCGACTCTTAAAGGAGCCGTGGGCCTCGCTGGCCGCGTTCCTCTCGCCGCCGCAAACAAAACAACGCGCGCCCCATTCGCCCCAGGACCACTTTTCCCTCCTGCGTTTGACCCACAGGCAACTTTGGGCCCCCCACACGGACCCCTTCTCAAAAAGATGTAACAATCTATAGGGAATTCTAATCATCCTCTCGAAGTCACCATTTATTAAGCACTTGCTGTGTGCGCAGCATGTGCATAGCAAAGCTCAGGTAAGCTACCCGGAGCGCTCAGTAAGGACTCACTGTGCTCAGTGAAAATTCTCATTCCAAGCCTGAGAAATAGGTGTGCTTGACTCCATTTTACAGATTAGGAAGTAGAGGCCCGAAGCAGTGAAAGACCTTGAGGTCACACAGCTGGGACATTGGGAAGATTGGTTATTCGTATCCGACCCACATGCAGGTATGTGACTTGTTTGGGATAGGGGTGAGATGCTACCTCACCCCAAGAGGCAGAAGTGTAAGAAGCCTTGGAGATCCCTGGATTCACTCCACAGTTGGGGAAACTGAGTCCCAGAAAAGGGGCAGGGACTTATTCGAGGACTCACAGGACTGTTGAGGTGGTGGTGGTGGCGGCACTGGTGGCAAACGTCTTTTCCTAAAGGGGACCTGACCAGCCTTCCCCCACCCGCATCTTTTTCACACCTGAAGCTATGCTGGGTCACACCTGAAGCTATGCTCCGTCACACCTGAAGCTATGCTCCGTCACACCCACTGCTGCTTACGAATCACAGAGACTACAGGTTACCCTTTACTAGTTTGTTAATTAAGGTGTAAACTTGACGTTCACTCCCACGTGACCACTACCCAACTCACAGAAGAGAACACTTATGGTTCCCTCACACTCTTCCAGTCAGTGGCCCACCCTTTCAGGGAAGGACTGTCCTTGACTTCTAGCATCATTAACTAATTTGATTTTCCTAGAATTTCACATAAACAGAATTATACACTATGCACTTTTAAGTGTCCAATTTCTTTTGTTCAGCATTATGTATGAGAGTCATCCATGTTAACTTTTTCATCACTGAATGGTATTCCATTGTGTGCATATACCATAATTTATTTGTCTGTCATTGGGGTTGCTTTTGGGTTTTGACTATTATGAATAAATCTTGAACACCTCTCTTGGTGTCTGTGTTGTAGCACTCCTGTTGGGTGTTTACCAAGAATGCTGGGTCTTATGGAAGGTGTAAGAGAATTTACCTTTTATGAGACCAAATTATGAGAAACTGTCAGACCTGTTTCCAAACTGGCTGTACTATTTTATACTCCTAACAGTAACGTTGAGAGTTCCATTTGGTGTTGGCATCTTTTTAACTTTAGCCATTCTGATGAGTGTGAAGTGGTCTTTCAGTGGCTTTAATTTGCATTTGCCTGATGACTGATGATGTTGAGCCGTTTTCAAATGACTCTTAGCCATGTGGGTATCCAGTGTTGTGAAGAGCCTGTTTAAGTATGCATTCATCCATTCATTTTTCTTCTTTCTGATTTATTGGAGTTTTTTCTTTTGAGAGTTTGGTTGTAAGTCCTTTGTCAGATATATTTATTGAGAATATCCTAGCAGAATTGTTTTAAACAAGTGTACATTGAATCATGGAGTTTGGAAATAAAAACAAGACTGAGGAGTGAGTCATTATGTACAAGGAAACAGAAAGGGATTCTGGGGTCAGATGGGGCCTTGACTTCAGCTGAGTCAGGGCTGGCTGTAATCCTGAGCAAGCAAGATGTGACCTTTATATGTCTCAGGTGACTTCTTTGTCTCCCAAGAACTTGCTTCTGGAAATTCCATGAACAGGCCATGTTGTTTCCCATGTGGGCCTTTGCTTGTGCTATTACTCAAATATCACCTACTCCAGGAAGCCCTCACTGATGCTCCCCAACCAGCCTCAGTCCAGGGGAGATTCCTCTCTGAATAAGTCCCTGGCAGAGCCCAGTGCACACCAGGCCTAGCAGAAGAGCCCAAGATCCTCCCTGTTTTTGTTTTTTTAATGTTTATTTTTGAGAGTGAATATGAGTCTGGGAGGGGCAGAGAGAGGGAGACAGAGGATCTAAAACAGGCTCTGTGCTGTGAGTGCAGAGCCCAACTCAGGGCTTGAGCTCACAAACAATGAGATCATGACTTGAGCCGAAATCAAGAGTCACCTGCTCAGCTGACTGAGTCACTCAGGCGCACTTCCCCTTCCCTGTTTTTGATTCCTTTCTTTCTCTCCTACTTTTAAATGTAGGACCTTGCT
>NW_021914234.1:0-1238 GCF_006229205.1 Suricata suricatta | reverse complement strand
GCCTGGTGGCTCAGTTGGTTAAGCGTCTCACTTCAGCTCAGGTCATGATCTTACAGTTTGTGAGATCAAGCCCCTCATCAGGTTCTGTGCTGACAGCTCAGAGCCTGCAGCCTGCTTCAGATTTTGTGTCTCCCTTTCTGCCCCTCCTCTACTAGTGCTCTCTCTTTCTCAAAAACAAATAAACATCAAAACAAGTTTTAAAGCCTTGGTATCTCCTATCTTGAAGTCATACAGCCCCTTTGACATTCTATCAGCTTCTGGTCAACTATATCTTAATTCTCCTTCCTTGCAAGATAACAAGGAAAGCTGCAAGCACTTTCTCTACCTCCTCCTCTTTGCTGTTCCTCTTTACCTGCCCAACAGGCTTCAGTCCCTACCACTTACCTGAAGCAGATCATGACCGTGACCCCCGTGGGGGTAAGCACACTGGACATTTGCAAGCTCTCATCTTGCTTACACTGTCAGTGGCACATGACCTTCGGTTTCCCTCTAGTTCTTGGCACAGCCTCTTCCCTTGGCCTTGAGACATCCTCTTCCCTTTTCATCCCCTTCTCCCTCTCTGATTCTCCTACAGCCTCCTCTGCAATCCCTTGTCCCTACCTGATACCTAAATGCTGGAGTGGCTCAAGCACCAGAGTTGTGTCCTTGCTTTCTACTTACACGAGGCATTTTTGTCTGTTCCCATCTCTATAAATCACATCTATGCTGTTGGCCTCCTAATTTATATTTCTAATCCTAACCTCTTTTCTGAGTAGTAGCCTAATATATCCAACTGCTCTTTGACATTTTTACTTAGATGTCTCTCGGGCATTTCTGATTCAACTGATATTTTAATTTACCCTCTCCCCTGTTGGACCCTCCTCCAGACTCCCCATGTCAGTAAATCACATCTCCATCCACCCAGTGGCTTATGCCAAAAAATCAATAGTAATCCTTGTCGTCTGTATCTCCGGTACTTCTGACCAGGTCAGTCTGTCATCAAGTCCTGCTAATTCTGCCTCCAAAATATAAATGAGATCATCTATTTCATCCCCTCCACTTTATCACCAGCCGCCATTGGTCTGGGTTGCTAGAATAGCCCCTAACTCTTCTCCTGATGCCACCCTTGCTGCCAACCTTCTCCACAACAATTCAGTCTTCAGCTGAGGTCAGTTGGAAGGATATTTTAAGAGATGCCAATCATTTCATGCCACTGCTTCCCTAAGACTTTCATTAATGAACAATCAGTAGTTAGATTC
>NW_021914233.1:0-1238 GCF_006229205.1 Suricata suricatta | reverse complement strand
GTAGGGCAGGCTTAGTGGGTAAGGGACTTATGGCACTTGCACAGGCTTGGCAGTCACTATCTTGAAAATTTTAAGGACTTCCTTTAATAAGGAGCTCCATATTACACACAGACTCTCAAATTATATAACCATTTTTTGCATAAATAGACATAGAATTCACATTCTTTGACAATAACTTCATCAACATCTCATGTACACTGCAAGGCACTGTGTGAGGGGCTGGCAACTCAAAGGTAAAAAGGAACAACGCCTCTCTTCAAGAGCTCATCATAACAAGGCAGGTACACATATGAACAATTAACTTACAGAGCAATATATGTTCAGAATTGTAAGCCTGCTTCAGACGAACACATTTTTGAGAGGTGTGGGACTTATAAATGAACAAAGGAGCTAGATATAATTGTCCCACACTAATACAGAGAATCAAATAGGTATCAGAATTACTTCATTTAATACACAAGGGAAGTAAATCATTCCTATCCAGAAACGCTCTGCAATTTCATTTGGAAATAACAACTAATGTTATTTTAGAAAAACAGAATCTCTGAAAGGTCAAGCTACTTAGTTTTGCTTTTTCACTAAATAGTAATTTGGGTAGCAAAGAAAAACTGGGTCCAATGTTACTGGCTTCATAGTGTTTGCGACTAGTGTATTTCTGTTGTATCAGGTTTAAGGTCACCTCTTCCATTTATGATTTTTTTTTCTGAATCCTCTTTTGCTTTTTCGTAGTAAGACTAGCTAAAGGTGTGTCACTTTTGTTTATCTTTCTAAAGAACCAGCTCTTAGTTTTATTGATCTTCTCTATTGTCTTTTATTTTTTTTGGATTTCTGTTCTAGTATTTCTTACTTCCTTTCTTCTACCAACTTTGGACTTCTTTGTTATTCTTTTTCTAGTTTATTGAGGTATGAATTTAGCTTGTTCATTTGAGACTTTTCTTATTTCTTGAGGCAGATATTTATTGCTATAAACTTTCCTCTTAGAATTGCTTTTCCTGCACCCCACAAATTTTGGTATATTTCCATTTTCATTTTTCTCAAGGTATTTTTTTGATTTCTCTTCTGATTTCTTCCTTGACCCATTGGTTGTTCAATAGCATTTCAATATCCATATATTTGTGAATTTTCTCATTTGTCATGTAATTAATTTCTAATTTCTACCTAGTTTCTATTTCTAGTAACACCACTGTGGTCAAAAAACCACTTTTGATATTATTTCAATTTTCTTAAGTTTATTAAGA
>NW_021914232.1:0-1238 GCF_006229205.1 Suricata suricatta | reverse complement strand
TTTATCTCTAATAATGCCTTTGCTTCTACTTTTACTGTTAGTAACACAGCTCTACCATCTTGCCTCTTTCTCTCTCCTGCAATTCACTATTTATTCAGATGGTTAAGCTCTTGTACTGGCTGGTGAATGGTGAACACTGATATTGTTGCTCCTCCAGAACTATATTCCCAGATGCTATGAATATATGTTAAACTGGCATTAATATATGTCATCATTTTATCAGTTACATAATAGAACACTTTCATATCCAAATATGAAGTTACTCAGTTCAAAATGCATATAAAATATTAGATGCCTGATCACTTCATTACTGGAAACCTACTTTTTTTTTCGATTGAGAAGAAAAAATATGCTTCAAAGAAAAATAATTAGCATCTTTCAATAGATATGAAGAATTATAAGATTTCAGAAATATTATAAATAAGAACTGTTGTAGCTATAAAGCATCTCAGCCTTAATTTTTTAAAACTACATAAAAGGCCAATCTATACATCCTGCACAAGACAAAGGCAACATTTTACTGGAGATATTTCATAGCCTCCTCCCACTCTGTCTTCAGGCCCTCCTCCTCTAAGCTGTACCCCAACTGTAAACATAAAGAAACTGTAAGGCTTTTTTGTCTGAAGACATCACACATCTGTGCTTCTGTACAATGTGTTTTACATGAACTTCTCACCACAGATTTGTGATTTTTCAAAATGGAGGCTTTCATAACAGCACAAAATGAGCTTTAGAGAAAGACATTAAATAATTGGTAAGAATCCAATAAAGTCAAGTTTTGCTAAAACCTGATGTATGTGTTATGCTTGTAGGGTGGTAAACATGAATAACCACGTAGGCCTTATTGGCAATATTTGAAATGACTAAAGGAATAAACTGCATATGGTTTCCAGTGTTAATAATTTCTAGGATTTTAATTCTGTATGATACTAAAACTATATAAGTATTGTGCTGGA
Source organism: Suricata suricatta (assembly GCF_006229205.1). Classification (NCBI taxonomy): domain Eukaryota; kingdom Metazoa; phylum Chordata; class Mammalia; order Carnivora; family Herpestidae; genus Suricata; species Suricata suricatta. Next base: position 282 of record NW_021914232.1, on the reverse strand, counting down.
TATTTTGGCACCTAATCTCTCAATTTCTTACATATTATTTCTGGCATGGGAATAGTAGTAAGCCAAACATAGCTTTCAATTCTCTCAAGCTTATGGCTTTTTCAATATTCCTATGGAAGTCTCATTAGATTTGGCATTCATTAAACCTGCATGTTGGCTAATATGCCTGATAATTAAGTCCTGTCTCAAGTTCCATTTCCAAGGCAACAGCAACAGGCAGCAAAGTTTTATTGAATGTGACAGTTGTTTCTATGACCACTGGAGGCTTTGTAGTGCAGCTGC
>NW_021914231.1:0-1238 GCF_006229205.1 Suricata suricatta | reverse complement strand
TTGAGAGAGAGAGTAAGAGAAGGGGAGGGGCAGAGAGAGGGGAGTGGAGGATCTAAAGCTGAAGTGGGCTTTGGGCTGACAGCAGAGAGCCTATGTGGGGCTCAGACTTACAAACTGTGATATCAAGACCTGAGCTGAAGTCAGACACTTAACAGAATAAGCTACCCAGGAGCCTCATGTTTAGAGGGATTATTGATAGATATGAATTTAGTACTATTTTTTACTTGTTTTCTCATTGAATCTGGAGATTTTCTTTTTTCTTTAAAGTCCTGTTGCTTTTGGTCTTTCTTTTCCTCTCAAAGAGCCCCTTTAGTATTTCTTGCAGAGCTGATGTAGTGGACATGAACTCCTTTAGTTTTTCTTTGTCTGAGAAACTCTTTATTTCTCTTTGTATTCTGAATAATAGTCTTGCTGGATAGAGTTTTCTTGGAAGTAGATTTTTTTCCCCATTCAGCACTTTGAATATATCATGCCACTCCCTTCCAGCCTGCCTTGTTTCTGTGGAGAGGCCTACTGCTAACCTTAGGGATCTTCTCTTGTATGTTAGGGATTTCTGCCTTACTGTTTTTAAGACTTTTTTCTTAACTCTGTGTTTTGGAAATTTAACTACAGTATGTCTTGGTGTGGTGCTGGCCTGCTTTTGTTGATTTTGATGGGAATTCTCCATGCCACCTGGATTTGGATGTTTGTTACTCTCCCCAAATCAGGGAAGATTTCAGCTGTAATTTCCTCTAATAGACATTCTGCCCCTTTCCCCTCTTTTATTCTTCTGGAACTGCTATAATATGAATGTTATTACCCTTGACGGTATCACTGAGTTCCATAAGTCTACTTTTGTGACCCAAATTTTCCTTTCCCCCTTTTGTGCAAATTCATTATTTTCCAAAATTCTATCTTCCATATCACTTATTCATTTCTCTACTTCTTCCATCCTTGTGATCATCATGTTCAGTTTATTTTGAATTTCAGTTGTTGCATTTTTCATTTTGGCCAATTAGTTTTTAGCTCTGTTATTTCTGTGGTAAGTGATTCCCTGGTTCTCTATGCTTTTTCAAGGCTTTTGTTGCTTTAAATTCTGGATGTGGTATATTACTGATACCTGTTTCTCTCTCATTGATGACCATGACCTTTTTTTGTTCTTTCTTTTTGGAGGAATTCCTCAGTCTTGGCATTTTGTTTAGGTGTCTGTCTTCTATGAGTTATAAAAGCTTTTTTTTGTTTCCTGCTCCTGAGAGGAA
>NW_021914230.1:0-1238 GCF_006229205.1 Suricata suricatta | reverse complement strand
TATTTATTGAATAGCTACAGTGTTTTAGAATGAAAGGAAAGAGAAGGATATGAAGTGGTTCCTTCTCAAAAGGAACTATCTAACTAGCTATCTTAGATGTTTGCAATTTTGTAACAATCTTTATATTCTAAAAAATAAAAACAATTTTTAAATTTTTAACTGCATAAATTTCATGGTAAAAGTAACTGATGGGGGTATCTTGATTTGATCCTAGTCATTTTGTTTATGAAAGAAATTAAATGTGAGGGCAAGAGGTTATTAAGTCATCTTAGTAAATTGGCTGACATGTATTAAGGGTGTATAATATCTACTGAATACATGAGTGCATGTTTACTTTATAGGAAAACCCCTATGCCTAGCATCTAGTACATACTACTAACTGTACATACTTTTAGACAAGAATAATGTTATTTTCCAACTGGATAGTGACCTTTCTTCTGTGTTTTCATCTCTAACAGTGGTGAATTCTGACATTTCATGCCATTACAAGAAGTATCCAATGCATGTCTTTGCCTATAGAGTTCACACTCACCATTTAGGTAAGAACTTTAAACTGCAGGTTAAACCATAAATATTTACTATTCTGTTTGCTAATGCTATACATGTAAAATGTAAATAATATTTGACATAAATCTGTTTCTGTGAAAGATTTTACTTAATACTTTGAAATTCAGTTTTTTCATGTATTTTCATTAAAATACCTAGAATTTGAAGTTCTGACAATATTCAAGTTTTATTTTGAAGAAGGAAAGCAACTAATGCCTTTTATTTTTCTAATATTTTATGATTCTAATTTATGTTCATTACAGGTAAGGTAGTAAGTGGATATAGAGTAAGAAATGGACAGTGGACACTGATTGGCCGCCAGAGTCCCCAGCTGCCACAGGTGTGTAGAAACTTGTTTAATTTTAAGAGAAAAAATATTAATCAGCAGATAATAATTTTAGAAACTCTCATTGAATCCTTGTGATTTTCTCTAGAATCCTAACATCTCTAAATCTACCATTATTCTCTATTACTTCCTTTTTCACAACTTTCAACTTAATGGTTTCTCTTAACATTTTTTTTTAAAATTATTTTTTAATAGTTTATTTTCAAATAGGTTTCCATATAACACCCAGTGCTTCTCCCCACAAGTGCCCCCCACCATGACCATCACCCCCTTTCCTCCCACCCCCTCCCCCTTCAGCCCATGGTTCGTCTTCAGTATTCAATACTCTCTCATGATTTGTGTCCCT
>NW_021914229.1:0-1238 GCF_006229205.1 Suricata suricatta | reverse complement strand
TTTTTTTTTTTGCATAATGGGAGGTACACTTATATTGTATATATAGTGCATTTTTCCCTTTGTGACACTAACACAGGAGAAAAATGTAACTCTGTAGATGGCTCCTGACTGCTTCTGTTTGAGAAAAGAAATGTCAATTTACCCCCAGATGAGCCTCTGAGAGCTTAATTGGAGTTATTATCTACTACTAAATCATCGTTAAGGAACTCTTCCTTCACATTTGGCAAATGTGAGCATTCTGGACTCCTCTGATCTTCTTTAGGTTGTTATTCCAACCAAAGAAGTCTCATGTAGTGGGGGAGGGGGAACGTCGAAAGGATAGCTTTTTGTCTACTAAATAGAAGTTACCTTTGTAGAGCATTTTCTAATGTATTAAGTGCTTTTTACCAGATTTCGTTTAATCTTCACCACAAACCTGTGAGGCACAGTTTCTATGCTATCCTCCTTATTTCATAGATGAGAGGCCAGAGACTTAAAAGGACTAAACAAATTGCCAGGAATCACAAACAGTAACTGCCAAAGTCAGCACTAGTATCAGTGGCTTTTATACAACTCTCTGAGAAGAGGGAAAGCACCACTTCTAAGGTGAAGAATATTTATACATTTTTTAATGTTTATTTATTTTTGAGAAAGACAGAGAGACAGACACAGAATATGAAGTAGGCTCCAGGCTCTGAGCTGTCAGCACAGAGCCTGATGCAAGACTCAAATCCATGAACCTTGAGATCATGACCTGAGCCGAAGTTGGACGCTTAAGTGACTGAGCCACCCAGGTGCCTGTCCAAGGTAGAGAATATTAAAATACATTTGTTATACTCGAAGTTAACAGCACATTTCTTTTTAAGTCGTCTTAACCAGACTCAACAACATTTATTGGAGGGATTACTACCTGATTGCATTACCTCAGCCTTCCTAAACATGGAAAATTTCTATTTCCCCCTATAGACCATTTTACCATGGTCTAAATCTATGTTTAAAATGTTAATCAGATGGCCTGCCATCTTTAAAAAAAATTCTCCTGGGATTTTAGCTACTCCGTTATTCTTATAAGGAACTGTGAACCCCTGAATCTACTTCCCTATTTTCTTCCCTCTGTGGATTCCTTATCAGTTTAAATAATTCACTGCTGGGGCACCTGGGTGGCTCAGTCGGTTAAGCATCCAGCTTCGGCTCAGGTTATGATCTCACAGTTTGTGGGTTTGAGCCCCGCGTCGGGCTCTGTACTGACGGCTAGCTCG
>NW_021914228.1:0-1238 GCF_006229205.1 Suricata suricatta | reverse complement strand
TTTATCTCTAATAATGCCTTTGCTTCTACTTTTACTGTTAGTAACACAGCTCTACCATCTTGCCTCTTTCTCTCTCCTGCAATTCACTATTTATTCAGATGGTTAAGCTCTTGTACTGGCTGGTGAATGGTGAACACTGATATTGTTGCTCCTCCAGAACTATATTCCCAGATGCTATGAATATATGTTAAACAGGCATTAATATATGTCATCATTTTATCAGTTACATAATAGAACACTTTCATATCCAAATATGAAGTTACTCAGTTCAAAATGCATATAAAATATTAGATGCCTGATCACTTCATTACTGGAAACCTACTTTTTTTTTCGATTGAGAAGAAAAAATATGCTTCAAAGAAAAATAATTAGCATCTTTCAATAGATATGAAGAATTATAAGATTTCAGAAATATTATAAATAAGAACTGTTGTAGCTATAAAGCATCTCAGCCTTAATTTTTTAAAACTACATAAAAGGCCAATCTATACATCCTGCACAAGACAAAGGCAACATTTTACTGGAGATATTTCATAGCCTCCTCCCACTCTGTCTTCAGGCCCTCCTCCTCTAAGCTGTACCCCAACTGTAAACATAAAGAAACTGTGAGGCTTTTTTGTCTGAAGACATCACACATCTGTGCTTCTGTTCAATGTGTTTTACATGAACTTCTCACCACAGATTTGTGATTTTTCAAAATGGAGGCTTTCATAACAGCACAAAATGAGCTTTAGAGAAAGACATTAAATAATTGGTAAGAATCCAATAAAGTCAAGTTTTGCTAAAACCTGATGTATGTGTTATGCTTGTAGGGTGGTAAACATGAATAACCACGTAGGCCTTATTGGCAATATTTGAAATGACTAAAGGAATAAACTGCATATGGTTTCCAGTGTTAATAATTTCTAGGATTTTAATTCTGTATGATACTAAAACTATATAAGTATTGTGCTGGATATTTTGGCACCTAATCTCTCAATTTCTTACATATTATTTCTGGCATGGGAATAGTAGTAAGCCAAACATAGCTTTCAATTCTCTCAAGCTTATGGCTTTTTCAATATTCCTATGGAAGTTTCATTAGATTTGGCATTCATTAAACCTGCATGTTGGCTAATATGCCTGATAATTAAGTCCTGTCTCAAGTTCCATTTCCAAGGCAACAGCAACAGGCAGCAAAGTTTTATTGAATGTGACAGTTGTTTCTATGACCACTGGAGGCTTTGTAGTGCAGCTGC
>NW_021914227.1:0-1238 GCF_006229205.1 Suricata suricatta | reverse complement strand
TTTTTTTTTTTGCATAATGGGAGGTACACTTATATTGTATATATAGTGCATTTTTCCCTTTGTGACACTAACACAGGAGAAAAATGTAACTCTGTAGATGGCTCCTGACTGCTTCTGTTTGAGAAAAGAAATGTCAATTTACCCCCAGATGAGCCTCTGAGAGCTTAATTGGAGTTATTATCTACTACTAAATCATCATTAAGGAACTCTTCCTTCACATTTGGCAAATGTGAGCATTCTGGACTCCTCTGATCTTCTTTAGGTTGTTATTCCAACCAAAGAAGTCTCATGTAGTGGGGGAGGGGGAACGTCGAAAGGATAGCTTTTTGTCTACTAAATAGAAGTTACCTTTGTAGAGCATTTTCTAATGTATTAAGTGCTTTTTACCAGATTTCGTTTAATCTTCACCACAAACCTGTGAGGCACAGTTTCTATGCTATCCTCCTTATTTCATAGATGAGAGGCCAGAGACTTAAAAGGACTAAACAAATTGCCAGGAATCACAAACAGTAACTGCCAAAGTCAGCACTAGTATCAGTGGCTTTTATACAACTCTCTGAGAAGAGGGAAAGCACCACTTCTAAGGTGAAGAATATTTATACATTTTTTAATGTTTATTTATTTTTGAGAAAGAGAGAGAGACAGACACAGAATATGAAGTAGGCTCCAGGCTCTGAGCTGTCAGCACAGAGCCTGATGCAAGACTCAAATCCATGAACCTTGAGATCATGACCTGAGCCGAAGTTGGACGCTTAAGTGACTGAGCCACCCAGGTGCCTGTCCAAGGTAGAGAATATTAAAATACATTTGTTATACTCGAAGTTAACAGCACATTTCTTTTTAAGTCGTCTTAACCAGACTCAACAACATTTATTGGAGGGATTACTACCTGATTGCATTACCTCAGCCTTCCTAAACATGGAAAATTTCTATTTCCCCCTATAGACCATTTTACCATGGTCTAAATCTATGTTTAAAATGTTAATCAGATGGCCTGCCATCTTTAAAAAAAATTCTCCTGGGATTTTAGCTACTCCATTATTCTTATAAGGACCTGTGAACCCCTGAATCTACTTCCCTATTTTCTTCCCTCTGTGGATTCCTTATCAGTTTAAATAATTCACTGCTGGGGCACCTGGGTGGCTCAGTCGGTTAAGCATCCAGCTTCGGCTCAGGTTATGATCTCACAGTTTGTGGGTTTGAGCCCCGCGTCGGGCTCTGTACTGACGGCTAGCTCG
>NW_021914226.1:0-1238 GCF_006229205.1 Suricata suricatta | reverse complement strand
TGGGAGGTGAGGTAGGATGACGGAGGAAAAGCAGATTCTTTGTCTCTTTACATGCATTCTTCTTGCTGTCCTTCTCAGAATGGTGGCTCTCTTCCTAGAACATGCCTCTGAGGCAGCTGGAGGGTTCTTAAAACAATCACAGATGGCTGTCCTCCACATCCAGAGTTCCTGAGCTAGGAGCTCTGGGATGGGGCTCCAGAATTCACATTTCTAAAAAGTTAGCCAAGTATACTGCTGCTGTGGCCAGTGCTCTGAGGGTCACACTTTGAGAATGACGGCATCGTAGGAAGCATTTCAGGCACTGTGACAGTCTCCAATTGCAACTGGTCTTAATTCAGTCCTCAACGTGGTTGAAGGTCTCAAGACTTACTGAGAAGAGTAGAGGCAAACTGACATATCCATCTTCCAAAGGAGGGAACATGAAACTTTGGGCCAACAGTGACCCTGGATAAGATAGTGTCTTAGGATTTGCCATGAGTTGGGTATATATAGTTACAGTTTTGATAGCGGCTCAGTATGGTCTGGTGATATTGGGGGGGAAATAGTAAAAACCTGTTAAAATGCAACCCACCAAAAGTCTACCTTAGGTTTTGGTTGGTTCACTAGGTAGAGAGAAACAAGTGCTGGTTACAAAGGCAATCAGAACAGATTTCCTGTATCCTCTTAACAGTTAGTCTTTCAAACATAGGTGGTGCTCTGCATGTGCCTTGGACCCATTGCCCCTCATCCACTTGGGTCTGCAGTCCTGCAACTCTCTTCTAGCTTTCCTTTAGCACTACATTCTATTTGCTAGATCCTTCTCCACAGGATATGAACATGCCATCATAGTCACTGTCTCCGCCAAATAAGCAAACATTAAACAACACCTTCTTTGACCCCATATCTAGCTCTAGTGCTCCCCCACTGCCCCAATTCTTATGGAAAATACCTTTAAATGCCACAGATTCAACTCTTCCCTCCACAAGCCTGCCTCCTTCATGGGGCATTCAAGGTTCATGTGACACCCTCTAAGGGAGACGTTTTTACTGTACCCATTTTAACAATGGGTAAACTGAGATCTGGAAAGATATTTTTTTCAAGATCACACAGTCAGGCAGTAGCCAAGCTCCTTCCCTGAAGCACAGTTCTTTTTTGTTTTTGTTTTTGTTTTGGGGTTTTTTTTTTCACTTTATTTTTTATTTATTTATTTATTTATTTATTTATTTTTAGAATATAACACTATTTTTTTAACATATGCA
>NW_021914225.1:0-1238 GCF_006229205.1 Suricata suricatta | reverse complement strand
TGGGTAGAACATGATAACATTCTGCCTTTTCCGCCTGTTCGATGGTGTAACTGTCCCCGCGGCATCGCTCGGACCGTGAAGTGCTCTGAGGGAAGCATGTTCCTCTCTTCCAGTCACATATTTTCATGCTTACCTTTCCCAAAGGGTTTGGAGGGCACTCGCTGAGTGTGCTAAGTAACAGTACAAGGGGTAAGAGATTCAAAATTCAGAAGGGTCTGTTCTGTGTTGGTGCTCAAGCAATCAAGCAGATGAAAGTTCCACATGTGTTCTTTTGTGTTGTTGTTTTTAAGTTTATTATTTTGAAAGACAGCATGTGCGCACATGAGCAGGGAGGTGCAGAGAGAGAGAATCCCAAGTGGGCTCGCTTCACACTGTCAGTTACTGTCAGTGTGGAGCTCAGTGTGGAGCTTGGTCTCAGGGCCCGTGAGATCATGACCTGAGCCAAAATCAAGAGTCGGTCACTTAACCACTAAGCCACCCAGGCGCCCTCTCAAGTGCATCCTTGATGCTACCCGAAGATCCCATGACACGTTGTTTCCCAAATGGACGTGGTTCCCTGAGAAAGATTTTGCAGGTCTGTTCTAGAAAGTCTGAACACTAAGATGTTAACAGAAAATCTCAGCTGAGCCCACCTTTTTTTCAGGCCTCTTATTAATACAGATACTTTTTTTTCTTCCTTAGGAATTTCATAAACTACAGAAGCAAATAGTTGAGAATAAATAAGCCCTTTTTATATTGACAAAATTGAGCTCAAACTGCCTTGGAAGAGAAAACATTCAGTTTTTGCCCACTGATAATTAAAATGGTTTGGATGCTTAAGCTTAAAAATGAGACTAAATATGAAGATGAGTAATTATAATGTGTGATTCCTGAATGGGGCTTACCCTATACAAGCACTGTATGATACTCTTCATAAATAAAAATCAATTTGTAAATTATCAACAATGTGCATTCCAAGTCATCTAGCTATAATTACGATGTTATTGTGTAGTTAGTTTCTAAATTTGCTGCAGCAAGTAATTAGAAACAAACTTGGAAGGATACTTTAAGTCATTGTCCAATTTGTACTCTGATCATCTCTGATCATGTAATTCTATACACTGTCACCCACACACTCCTGACTAAGCTCAAGGAAGAGATTTCATTTTGTCTTTTCCTTAAGTCAAATTGAATCACTTGCTAATGAAGCAGATATTGAGTCTTTGTTTCTAATGATAAACAACCTTTAAGAATGTTCT
>NW_021914224.1:0-2460 GCF_006229205.1 Suricata suricatta | reverse complement strand
TCTTCTAGGTCCTCCTACAAACGATTCTATGAAGATCAATATTCAGGGACTGATAGAGAGACTTTTCCCCTAAGGTGAATCAATCCAAGGTTGAATTGCACACTCCGAAAGGCCTCTGTTAAAACACTTTGTACAGACTTTACAAAAGCACATTGTGTTAAACCCTGAAAATGCTTGCTATTTGTCCTGGCTGAAAACTAATCAGATATTTAAAATATATATATTTTTAATTTATTTTTGAGAGACAGAGAGAGACAGCATGAGCAGGGGAGGGACAGAGAGAGACACACACACAGAATCTAAGGCAGGATTCAGGTTCTGAGCCTCTGGGCTGTCAGCACAGAGCCCGGCGCAGGACTCAAACCCAAGAACCGTGAGATCATGACCTGAGCTGAAGCCGGACGCTTAACCGACTGAGCCACCCAGGCGCCCCTAAAATACATTTTAAAACGTAGATCTGTAGTCAAAACTTGGCCAGATTGGAAGCTGATATTCAGAGCATGATAGAAAAATTTTAAGACCTTCTCCCCTAACATAAAGTAAAACAATGTACCCAGGGGGCAAGTAACAAATTCAAGATAATGTATTTGGATGGGTGGATCAGTCTATCATGACATTTACGTTGCAACCCAATTCCTTGAGGGATTAAAGGCAGCTGTCCTTATTTTACAAACCCTTGCAAAACTGGACACATGGCCCCAGAAACAATTCAAAGTCAGTCTTTCCCTTTTCCCCAATCTTCAAACCTCCTTTCTTTATCTCAAAAGACTTATAAGTATTGTCCTCAGGAAACCAACATTTTTATTGGAGGAACTTGGGTACTTTCCCTGTACCTTTGTGATGAAGATTTTCTTTTCTTTTTTTGTTTTTGTTTTAATGTTTATTTATTTTTGAGAGAGAGGCAGGGGAGGGGAGAAAGAAAGGGAGACACAGAATTCAAAGCAGGCTCCAGGCTCTGAGCTGTTAGCACAGAGCCCAGTGCAGGGCTGGAACTCACGAACCATGAGATCATTACCTGAGCCCAAGTCGGACACTTAACCGACTGAGCTACCCAGGTGCCCGTGTGATGAAGATTTCAACCCCCATTTTCTCTATAAACAAGGAACCATTCTTTGAAATGCAAACTTTAGAGAGAAGTTTCTCATCTGAAGGGGGGGGGTGGAGAAGAGAGAGGAAGTATAGGAACTTGGGCATAGGAAGAATCTTCTCCACAAATGTTGGTAGATATAAGATCTCTGTGTTTATCTATATATGTGTGTATTGCTATGTGTTTATGTTTAGATATGTGATTTTTTCTGTCTCTGAATGTCTTGTTAAATTAATTTGTAAATGAGCTCTATTTAATTGGCTTAAAATTAATCCCTTATAAATGAAGCATTTCTAAATCTCAGAAATAGAATAGAAATTAATCCAAATGTTTCTTAAATTCTTGTGATTTAGGATAATTTTAAGTAAAAGAAAAGCTAGTTTAGTTCATTGGTTTAATTAATACAGACATGTCTTTAGTATTAAATATAGAACTTTTATTCCACCTAGGTTTACTAAAAGTCAAATAAGCTTATATCATCTCTGTTACAGAATTTATCAGCAAAAGTGAAAATTTATGACGATGGTTAGCTGTTTAAATCGCATGAAATTTTTATGACGAATCTAAATATAGTTGTTAAGAAAAAGAGAATTAAGTAGGTATAAGATGAAAATTTATAAATGAACTTGACACAATATTTACATTTTAAGGTATGTTTACTTAAATACTTACCTCAAATCATTTTGGTTACTTAAAACCCTAGAGGTTTGCTAAGCTAAATTAGATGATGGATAATCATCAAGTGTCTAGATAACTTCGAGATAAGAGGAAATATTGAACATTTATTACTGGCTCTTCTGCCTACGAAAGCCTTCCATTTTGTTCAGCTCCACAGGGCTCCTTTCCATTGGCTAGATAGGATCCTGCTTGATTCGTGAATTTTGCTAACTGTATATTTACTCACTTGAATTTTGTGGGGTTTAGAATTTTTTATACGTTTATTTATTTACTCTGAGACCTATATGATGAAAACTACAGAAAACTTATGAAAGAGATCGAAGAAGACACCAAGAAATGGAAAAATATTCCAGGTTCATGGATAGGAAGAATAAACATTGTGAAAATGTCATTACTACCCAAAGCAATCTACACATTCAATGCAATCCCCATCAAAATTGCACCAATATTCTTCTCAAAACTAGAACAAACTATCCTCAAATTCATATGGAACCACAAAAGACCCTGATTAGCCAAAGTTATATTGAAGAAGAAAACCAAAATGGGAGGCATCACAATCCCAGACTTTAGCCTCTACTACAAAGCTGTCATCATCAAGACAGTATGGTATTGGCACAAAAACAGACACATAGACCAATGGAATAGAATAGAGAACCCAGAACTGGGCCCACAAATGTACAGGCAATTAATTTTTG
>NW_021914223.1:24211-26138 GCF_006229205.1 Suricata suricatta | reverse complement strand
TTTTTTGGTAATCTGAGTTTATGGAAAATGTAGGTTGCAACCATTTTATGTGGTAGTGTGAAGTCAAAAATTCCTGAACACATATAATTTGTCGGCTCTATGCTGACCCCTGGTGATATCCTACTTCAATAGCACATACTCCAAATTAAAGTCTTCCCCGGCTTAGGTAAATTAATAGGGTGTTGAAAACAGAGGTAGATAGACTAGATGGCATTCTGCTTTCTCCAAACTTTCCTGTTCTTGTTTTTCAAATACCCTAACACCCAGAAGAGGACTAGCCCTTGAGGCTGTTCAGTTTTGAGGAAATGAAGAGCTCTGGCAGGCCTCTTTTAGCTTGTTCTTAAACTTCCCTATAAGAATCACTTGGGGAGTTTTGTTTAAAATCAGATTCTGGAGACTTAAATCCATTAAAATCTAATCTACAGGAAAGTGGCATGTGATTTTTATTTTTTTCTTTTTATTTTTTTTCTATTTCAGCTAAGACAGCAGAAGAGAGGATTTATTGTACACGTTGTTACATTCAACCACAAATGAAAACAGAATTAGTCCCAAAAGTCACAGGTACAGAGCAGAGGACCAAAAGGGACTTCTGGTATGAGCAAGGCGAGTCTCTCAAAGGTGGTTGTTGCAATCAGACGGTGATGGATGTTCTACATCACTGAATCAAGCTCTAGAAAGTAGGCATACTGTCCAGCAGTTGGTACCAGCATCCCTGGCCTCTTCCTTATTTCTGCTCCTGTGGCTCCATGGGTGCCCAAGCTAGCAGTTTACTTGGACCTCTGCCTCATCTTTCCTCTTTTAGCTTCAGCCCGCACATTTGCCTCTTCCTCCACTTAGCTCTCATGGTGCAGAGGTTTCCAAGAAGATAGTGCTAAAGCTGAGCTGATTTTTATTTTTAACTGCCCCAGGGAATTCTTATCAATAGGAGAGTTTGGGGAATACTACAGCTCTAAACAGAATAGGTACTGCTTCAGAAGACATGACTAACCAGAGGGAATTTTGTGGGTGAGGGAGCCCCCCAGCCATAGGAAAATAGGGGGTATCAAGCAGGAGTGGAAGAAATTAACTGGGTATAAGACTTGTATGTCACTTCCTTGCCAGATATATCTGCTTTTAATGTGGCTGTAATTGGAATGATATCCCAAACCAAAATGTCTTTTTAGGTAAGTCATTTTATTTAAGCTAAAAAGACTCTTCAAGAGTGCCCCTCTAGGGCACCTGGGTGGCTCAGTCGGTTGAGCGTCCGACTTTGGCTCAGGTCATGATCTCAGAGTTTGTGGGTTCAAGCCCCACGTTGGGCTCTGTGCTGACAGCTCAGAGCCTGGAGCCTGCTTCTAATTCTGTGTGTCCCTCTCTCTCTGCCCCTCCCCTGATCATGATCTGTCTCTATCTCTCAAAAATAAATAGTTAAAAAAAAAGAGTGCTAAAATCACATAATCAGAAAATTTATGTTATGCTGCTATTAGATTATGAGAGGGCAGATTAGAGATTATGTTGATCTTGTTAAAGTCTGAAAAAATTGACATCAGAGTTATAATTTGTTCTCTTGAAGTAGTTGCTTATAAAAATGGAACATATAAATCTGATGCCACATGATTTGTGAAATTTAATACCAAGAGATCTCAAATTGTTTATCTGTAAATATTTTAAAACCTTTTTAAAATGTTGATTGATAATGCTTCTTCATTTATTTGGAACACACAGAGAGAAAGCAATCTGAGTTAGAATCCTGAAAAACGGAATATATGTGATTTTGTGTGATACTTTTTTAAACATTTAAGTATAGACAATAAGTGCTAACAAAACAGCTCTTAAAAAATCCTGCTGAGAAGACCTGAATAGACACTTCTCCAAAGAGGACATCCAGATGGCCTACAGGCACATGAAACGATGCTCAGCGTCACTCATCATAAGGGGAATACAAATC
>NW_021914223.1:23060-24111 GCF_006229205.1 Suricata suricatta | reverse complement strand
GACAGACCATAAGCAGGGGAGGGGCGGAGAAAGTGGGACATATAGTATCAGAAGCAGGCTCCAGGCTCTGAGCCATTAACCCAGAGCCCGATGAGGGGCTCCAACCCACAAACTGTGAGATCATGACCTGAGCTGAAGTTGGACGCTCAACTGACTGAGCTACCCAGGCGCCCCTATATTTAACCTACTTGTAAGAAAACCCTTTTAATATGAATTTTAAACTTTTTAAATGTTTATTTATTTTTGAGAGACAGAGATAGAATATGAGTAGGGGAGGGAAAGAGAGAGAGACACAGAATCTGAAGCAGTCTCCAGGCTGGTATGTCAACACAGAGCCCAAAGCGGGGCTTGAACCCACCAACCATGAGATCATGACCTGAGCCAAAGTCAGATGCTTAACCAACTGAACCACCCAGGTACCCCTAAATCTGAACGTTAACTGAAGGCCTACTGAGTACATAGTATTATGCTCTGTGGTTTATCCACACACTGTATGCACATGAATTTTTCTAATTTTAATTCAATCATATTTATTCATTAAAGCCATCTCAGCAGGATTTTTTAATACTTTATTTTCAAATTCATTTCCATAATACACCCAGTGCTTCTCCCCATAAGTGCTCCCCACCATGACCATCACCCATTCCCCTCCCTCCCCCTTCAGCCCATGGTTCATTTTCGGTATTCAATAGTCTTTCATGATTTGTGTCCCTCACTCTCCCCAGTTCTCTTTCCCTCTTCCTCTCCCTATGGTCCTGTTAGGTTTCTCCTATTAGACCTATGAGTGCAAACATATAGTATCTGTCCTTCTCCACCTGACTTATTTTCTTAGCATGACACCCTCGCGGTCCATATACTTTCCTACAAATGGCCAGATTTCATTCTTTCTCATTGCCATGTAGTACTCCATTGTATATATATATACACCTCATCTCCTTGATCCATTCATCAGGTGATGGACATTTAGGCTCTTTCCATGATTTGGCTATTGTTGACAGTGCTGCTATGAACATTGGGGTACATGTGCCCCTACGTGTCAGCACTTCTGTAT
>NW_021914223.1:20777-22960 GCF_006229205.1 Suricata suricatta | reverse complement strand
CATTAAGCATCTGACTTCTGCTCAGATCATGATCTCACAGTTCATCAGTTCGAGTCCCACACTGGGTGTTGAGCCCCACTTTGGGTGAGCTCAAGCCCTGTTTCAGGTGAAATATGAGCCCCTGTCTGTCTGTCTGCCTCTCCCTCCCTCCCTCTCAAAAAGAAAAAAATCATATATATATATATATATATGTTTATCAGTTGTAACAAAGTACCACACTAAACATGTTAAAAATGGTAGAAACTAATGGGGGTGGGGGGGACATGGAAGTGCTCCGTACTTTCTGCTCAATTTTTCTGTAAGCCTAAAACTGACTCCCTCCAAAATAAAGCCTTTTTTTTTTTTAATGGGCTACTGAATTCTAAAGGAAGATCAGTTGCTGGATAACAGCTCAGTTCAGTTTCTCCTTAGGCACAAAAATGACCTTGCACATTCACTGCTGATGGCACCTCCGCAAGCTGCCTCAGCACAGCATTGACACTCCGAGAGCTGTCCTCGAGTTTGATGGATTATTGAGGAATACCCTTTGAATGTGGGAAGCAAACTCATGGGACCATCCAAGAGCCTTTCATTATTTTTTCTGTCTTTAGAAAAGCCACTGACTAAATCTGGCACACAGAAACGTGCCTGAAATTTTTTTTTTTTTTAATTTGCTGATTAGGAACCCTGGCCTTTAAGGAGCTGATGGTCTAGAGTAGAAAGTACATGAGCATAAACCACTATAACAGGAGGAGGAAAGTAATTCATGCCTTGAGAGAGGTACAGTTGAAGTAGGCAGGAGAGAAGAAAGAGATGTCTCCTCTCCACTGTCCTTAAGTGGAAGCAATGACACTGGCTTAGAGAAGGTTGGGTAAGAGAGCCAGCCGTGATAAAACAGTGGAATCCATGTTCCAAGCAGAGAAAAGTCTATAGGCAGAAAGGTGGATGATTGGATGTGTGTGTGTGTGTGTGTGTGTGTGTGTGTGTGTGTGTGTGTGTGCATGCGGCGCGCGTGTGCGATATGGTGTCTGGATAAGATGGCTGGAGTGCAGTGCGTGGAGAAGGATAAGGAGTGGCTTAAACGGTTGAGACAAGATGGAGGAAGGCTCTGAATCACAGATTATATGTTCAGAAGGCAGTGGGGAACCACTGAGGATATTGTAGTCAAGGAATGAGCAAATCACAGCTGTGCTTCAGAAGAGTCATCTGGCGGCAGCATAAAAGATGTGTCTGAGGGGCGCCTGGGTGGCTCAGTCAGTTAAGCGTCTTTGGCTCAGGTCATGATCTCACAGTTTGTTTGTCCGAGCCCCACATCGGGCTCTGTGCTGACAGCTCAAAGCCTGGAGCCTGCTTCAGATTCTGTGTCTCCCTCTCTCTCTCTCTGCCCCTCCCCTGATCACACTGTCTCTCTCAAAAATTAATAAAATGTTTAAAAAATAATAAAAGATGTGTCTGAGAAGAGAAGCCTGGAGGTAAGGACACCTGTCAGAAGACTCAGGAAGTAACAAGAACCCATATAGTTGGAAGCCATCTCTTCTGCCTCTGAACTTCCATGGTCCTTTTTCTGTACTTCTCTTATGTACCTACCAATTTTTACATTTTACACTATGTACATTTTTAAGCAGATTTCATTCATTATAAAGGAAAGTTAGACAATATAGAAATATAAACAGTTAAAAAAAAAAAGAAATATAAACAGTTAACAGTTGTCTTGCCACCCAGAAATAACTACTGTTAACATTATGTGATCTGCCCTTTCAGATTGTTTTATATATAATTCATACATTGGGTTTCTTATACTGGGCATTGTTTTAAAACCTACTTTTTCTAACTTGTGGTGGACATAATTTCCTTGTCAATCAATATATCTAGATTTTTTTTGTTGGGTTGTTTTCATTTTCCCAGTTTGTAAAATTGTGGTAAAATACATAGAACATGAAATTCACCATACTGATATTTAGTATAGTCACAGTGTTGTACAACCATTACTCTTTGGTTCTAGAGCATTTCATAACCCAAAAGGAAACCCTGTACCCATCAAGCAGTCACTCTTCATTCTTCTGCTCCCTCTCCTGGCAACCACTGATCTGCTTTCTTCCTCTGGAGATTTATCTGTTCTGGATATTATATAAAGAGAATCATAAAATATGTGGCTTTCACTTAGTGCAATGTTTTCAAAGTTCATCATATCCAGGTTTTTTAAT
>NW_021914223.1:15779-20677 GCF_006229205.1 Suricata suricatta | reverse complement strand
TTTGTGCAGCTAGATAGCTTATGTCTTTTAATTGCTGATTAAACTCCATTGTCTACATGTACCACAGTTTGTTAATCAATTCATCTACTGAAGGACATATTGGTTTTTGGTAATTATGTTCTTTCATTTTAGTATTTATTTATTTTATCTTTCATTTAGTATGTAGTGAGGGAGGGACAGAGGGAAGGGGACAGAGGATTCATAGTGGGCTCTGTGCTGACAGACTGACAGCAGTGAGCCCAACTGTGAGATCACGACCAGAGCCGAAGTCAGACGCTCAACCGACTGAGCCACCCAGAAGCCCTTTGGTAATTATGAATAAAACTGCTAAAAGACTCATGTGCAGGTTTTTACATGGACGACTCCTTTGGGTAAATACTGAGGAATGCAACTGCTGGATCGCATGGTAAGAGCATGTTTAGTTTTGTGTGAACCTGATACACCATCTCCAAAGTAGCTGTACCATACCACGTTGCAGTCCCACTAGAAATGAGTGAGACTTCCTACTGTCCCACATCCTCACCAGGGTTTGGTGCTGTCAGTGTTCTGGGATTTTTCCATTCCAACTGATGTGTAGGGGTATCTCACTATGGCATAGGATGGGGGACATCTTTTCATATGCTTGTATGACATCTGTAGATCTTCTTTGGTGAGGTAACTGTGCAGTTATTTTGCTTTTTATTTACTTTTTAATTGGGTTGTTTTCTTATTATTGAGTTTTAAGACTTCTTTGCATAATTTGAACACAAGTCCTTTATCAGATATATATTTTGCAAATATTTTTCTTCCAGTTTGTGCCTTGTCTTTTCATTACATATTGTTTTTTACCCTTGGGAAGATAAGCACCACAGTGGACAGAAAGACTGGGCCATCTGTGACCTCTAGCATTTATTGGGCAAGTCTATTTGGCATCCAGGACGATGGGCTTATATGCTTGGCTCTGTGTGTGTGCTCAATTCACTGGCTTCAAAAGAATAACTGACTTTTAAGTCAAATAGGAAAACTTGCCATTGCTACTTTTGAAGTGTGTAATCACTGTTAAGTGTATGGAGTCTTTTAATATGTTTTGACCTTCCTTTGTATATTTGTTCAACAAATGGTAGAGCCCTTGAAGGATCCTGGTGCTGGCCTGGCTCCTTGCTTGTAAAGCAGCCTCACCCCCTGTGCCCATGCCCTGGACACCACATGAGATGAGCCCACAGCCTTCTCTCTCAATCCACAAACTGAGTTTAGGACTACTAAACATGACTCCCTGGACTCTCTGCCATCTCCTATACAACACCTTTCCCACTTCCATCCTCATCTTGCTCTTGAGATTTGGTACCTGCTGAAGTCTTTAGTTCCAGCTTGGGGTCTGGTTGCCCCACTGCGCTTCTGATCCCAGGAACACCTGGTACAAAGACCCTCCCATCTGACCTAGCTTTAGGTAAATGTGCTACTCATGTGGCCTCTCAGATGATACTCAAAGGGAGATACACAGAATAAGATATTATCTTGTTTCAAATAGTCTAGCTGGAAGAGGATATTAACATAAAGCGGTCTGTGATAAGTGCCAAAGAATTCTGCAGATAGCAAATGCAGTTGGTCAGTATAGTTAATATTTAGGAGACTTGTACAGTGATTTTAATTTTAGTCCCTCCCCCTGAGTTTCCTCATCTTATAACAAAGGCTGATAGAGATGGATTAGATCCACTCTTTTCAGAGTGTGGTCCCTGGACTAGTGGCATCATTGGCATTTCCTGAGAGCTCTTTAGAAATGGAGATTCTCATCTTATCCCAGACTTAATGAATCAGAGAGCTGTATCATAAGATTTCCAGGAGATTTATAGGACATCACAGTTTGAAAAGTATTGGGATGCATGATCTTTAAATTCCCTTTCAGTCCTAAGCTTCTGCAATCTGTGCCATTTCTTTTGACCCTGTCAGAAGGAAGGCTGCTAGGAGTTCCCTGGGAAGATCCTGACTGGCTTGGCCTGAAGAGAGCCTGAGGGGGCCTCAGCAACCAGGCTCTAGTGCCAGGTGCCCAGGCATGGTAGGCAGGCACTGGCTGCTGGTCAGCATGACCCTCCTGGAGATACGTGCTGCCCTCCTGCCAAGGAAACAGCTCAAGTTGTCATGATGGAGCATGACCCAAGGTGGAAGCTAGGGGTGGTGCTCATGTGAGGCGATCTCTGCCCATTTATGCAGCTTCCCTGAGACCTGGCCTCCCCATCACTGAGCAGGCTTAGTTGCTCAACCCACCTTTTGGGCTGCTGAGTAGAGAGAGTGGAGGGAGAGAAGGGAATTTGCAATATTTATGGCAAATTCAGAGGCTGCAGACATGGTAGTGGGGGAGAGACTGTGTCTACCAAAACCTCTACCTTCAAATGCAAAGAAAGTTTCAGATGTCAAATTCCCCTGGTTGCTTTGGGCTGATCACTTGCATGACAACGGAAGGACACAGAATAAGCATTATGCAGTGGGAATCCGCAATGCATGTTCTAGCTCAGACTTCCCTCTTCTGAGGGATTTGGACAAGTCTCCATCAGTTTCTGGACCTCAAGTACACATCTGTAAAATGAGTCGACATTTGCTCATTTAAATATTTCAGCTCCCAAGATGAGCCTGACATTGGGCAAGATGCTGGGAACACAAGTGATATTTACGGAGTTGACAGTTTGGAAAAATTTTTATTTTTTAAAGTTTTAAAATTTATTTTGAGAGAGAGAAAGGGAGAGGGTGCATGAGTGGGGGAGGGGCAGAGAGAGGGGGAGAGAGAGAGAATCCCAAGCCAGCTCCTTGCTGTCAGCATGGAGCCCAATGTGGGGCTTGAATGCACGAATTGTGAGAACTTGGGCTGAAACCAAGAATCAGACACTTTAACTGACTGAGTCACCCAGATCCCTATGAAAAAAAAAATTTTTTTAATTTTTTAAAAAATGTTTTATTTATTTTTGAGAGAGAGAGAGAACATGCTCACACACATGCAAGCTGGGGAGGGGCAGAGAGAAAGGGAGACAGAGGTCCAATGTGGGGCTAGAACTCATGAACCAGGAGATTATGACCTGAGCCAAAGCTGGACGCTTTAGTGACTGAGCCACCCAGGCACCCCTCCCATGTGCCACCCTTCTGTACCCTCAATGTGACCATAGTATGACTAGTCACTGACAAATATGCCAGAACCTGAGTGTACAAAGGAACACTGTCTGTAATGTATGTACCTTGGCAGGCCTAAACACTTATTCTAGTACATCCATTTATTTCCCATCCTCTCAAAACATTTTCTGAGCCCCTACCTGGTACCTAAATACCCCACTGGTATGGGGGCTACAGAAATAACTGAGCTCGGGGCACCTGGGTGGCTCAGATCATGATCTCATGGTTTGTGGGTTCGAGCCCCGCATCAGGCTCTGTGCTGACAGCTAGCTCAGAGCCTGGAGCCTGTCTTCAGATTCTGCGTCTTCCTCTCTCTCTGACCCTCCCCTGTTCATGCTCTCTCTCTCTCTGTCTAAAATAAATAAAAACAGTAAAAAAAAAAAAAAAAAGAAAGAAAGAAAGAAAAAGAAAGAAAGAACTGAGCTCTCCTTGAGCAGGGGTTGGCAAACAGGCCAAATCCAGCTGACTGCCTATTTTTGAAAATAGAATTTTATTGGAACACAGCCACGTCCATTCTCATATGTATTGTCCGGTTGCTTTTGTGCTACAATGGCCAACTGAATAGTGTGACAGAGATTGTATGGCCCACAATGGCTAAAATATTTATTACGTGGTCCTTTACAGAAAATGTTTGCGACCCCTGCCTTAGAGCAATAGACCCATAAGCTAATAATGACAATGTGACATGATCAGAATTCTAAGACAGGGATGGGAAGAAAGGGAGGCAGATGCCAGAGGTGATTCCCAAGCTGTGCCTTGTAGGACCATGGGTTTATTGGGAAGATAAGCTAGTAGGAGAGTAGAAAGGACCCTCCAATAAGAAAAAAACTGCACATGTGAACACAGAGGAAAAACAGGCTGGGTCTGGCAAGAACACACATGTTAAGCAGATGCTTGGGGCAGTTCAGCAATCCCTCTTCCATCTCCTAATCCCATTACGTAACCTCCCTCTTTCCCAGATGACTGCTTGATGCCTTCTCTCTCCTCACATCTCCAGTACCTCTGTTCACACTCAGCGGATGACCTCCTTCCTACAGCCCAGGGAAACTAAGACAACTGCAAGAGAAGCTCCACAAGGGGCCATCCCCACAGTTTCCTCTTATCTGCACCTTGCTATGGCCTCTGCCTTCCCTCTTCTCTTCAGAGGAGCTGTCTAAATCCTAGCCAAGGGCTACCCTGCCATTTGGGACTGGATCCCATTTGCTTTCCTTGCAGAGATAATTCAACCATTGGTCTTTACTCCTGCATTACCGATTTCTCCCTCTTCCAAGGTGTGACATGCTACAGTACATCCTGAAAACCTCCCTTAACATCACCAGCCTGTCTAGCAGCACCATTTTTTCCTTTTCCTTCCCAGCACATTCATTTGAAAAGGTTTGTACATGTGCTGCCTCCAATGCCTTTCTTCTCCTTCTCTCTTGAATCTACTACTTCACTCAAGCTTTTGCCTCCAATCTGCTTTCATTGAGTTCACCAATGCGCGGTTTCTTTTTTTTTAAGTTTTATTTGTTTATTTGTTTGTTTGTTTATTTATTTATTTATTTATTTAAAGAAAGAGCACAAGCAGAGAAGGTGAAGAGAGAGTGGGAGACAGAGAATCCCAAGCAGGCTCCATGCTCACAGCCCAATATGGAGCTCAAACTCACAAACCATGTGATCACGGCCTGAGCCAAAACCAAGAGTGGAATGCTTAACCTAATGAGCTGCCGGGAGTCCCAATCAATACCCAACACATTAAATCTACTGCGCAAATCTCAATCATC
>NW_021914223.1:0-15679 GCF_006229205.1 Suricata suricatta | reverse complement strand
GTGTAATTAACAAACAATAAAAAGCACTCATTTTAAATGCACACTGCAACCATCACCAAAATCAAGATTTAAAGTATTTCCATTATGCCAGAGATTTCCCTCCTATCTCTTTGCAGTCAATGTCTTCAAACCCTTAGCTCTTAGGTGACATTCATCCTTTTTGATAGCTGTGTAACAATCCCATAACACACATGTTCCTTATTTATTTTACCAGCCTCCTATTGATAGACATTTATATTGTTTTCAATTTATTATTTTATTGATTGCTGTATTAACAAATACTTTTGGAATACCTGCTATGTACTAGGCATGGTGCTGTTATTACAGTGACCCACACGTATGTGTGTATATTTAATAGCTTATTTTCTTAAAATGTATCCCCTAAAAGTGGAATTGCTGGGTCAAAAAGTATGCATGTTAAAATGATTTTTTTTAATTTTTTTAATGTTTTTTATTTATTTTTGATACAGAGAGAGACAGAGCATGAGAGGGGGAGGGGCAGAGAGAGAAGGAGACACAGAACCAGAAGCAGGCTCCAGGCTCTGAGCTAGCTGTCAGCACAGAGCCTGATGCAGGGCTCGAACCCACGAACGTGAGATCTGACCTGAGCCTAAGTCGGAGGCTTAACCGACTGAACCACCCAGGCGCCCCTAAAATGATTTTTTTATATTTATTTTTGAGAGAGAGGGTGCACATGCAGAAGCAGGGGAGGAGGCAGAAAGAGAGGGAGACAGAGGATCCACAGCAGGCCCCCCACCAATAGCAGTGAGTCGATGCAGGGCTCGAACTCCTGAACTGTGAGATCATGACCTGAGCTGAAGTCAGATGCTTAACCAGCTGAGCCACCCAGGCACCCCCACGTTAAAATAATTTTGATAAACATTGTCAGATTACCCTTGAGGAAATTTGCAACAAATTACAGTCCTACCAATAATGTGTATGAATGGCTATTATTCCCATGCCATCATTAGTACTAGTTTTTTAAAATTTTTCCCAGCCCATTAGGAAGATGGTTTTATGTGTTTTTGTTTACCGATAAGGTGGACCATCTTAGTTTCTGTGACTTTTGTTTTTAATTTATAGTTTATTGTCAAGTTGGTTTCCATATAACACCCAGTGCTCATTCCCACAAGTGCCCTCCTCCATGACCATCACCCCCAGTTTCTGTGACTTTTATTTGTTTTGTGGAAATCACAGGCCTGGGAGCCAGCCTCCCTTGTCTGCACCCCTCAGAGTAAGGTTGTGCCTGGGCTCTTCCCTGAGTCTCTGTCCACTGAGCTGGAAGGACATCCTGTCCCATTGGAAGTTGGACAGAGATCACCCTTTGGTTCCTGACAGCTCCCTCCTTCCCCCTTGAACAGCCACTTTGGAGAAAGCCCCTCAAGTGTAGCATTGGCCCTAATCTCTTCCATGATTGGACCTGCCCCTGCAGGTACATCTGAGCAGGTCTACACCTCTAAGAAACTGGGTCAGAGGAACAGATTGCAGAGCAGCTAAGGCCATGATAAGTGTTTATTTTGCAGCCCACTTCTGCAGCCTGGGAGCAGTGCTGACAATGGAGATTAAAGTTGCCCTCTGTGTGGCAACCACCTCTCTCCCTTGGCTCTCCCAAGAGACTTCCCCTACCCTTCCAGATTAGGAGTCTCAGTGAGATGGCCCCTCAGGTTGACCCCTCTTGATGGCTGTTATGGTCTGGTGCCCCTTTCTGTGTGCCTTTACATCTGAGTACCTTTTCTCCCTTCCCTTTACTTTTCGGTTGTTCTGGCCAGATATCAGAAAGGGGGTTTGTAAAGTGGCTCTAGACTCCCTTCCTCAGATATCCTTATATTCAGTTTGTGTTTATTTTTATCTTCTTATGTTTTAAATGTTCAGTATTAACAATAGCACCATATTCACCTTCAGTGCTATTTCTGAATTAATATTTCCACTATATTGAAACCACTGGGGTCTTATAGTTGATGTACAGATTTAATGGGACAGTATGTAATTTTTTTTCATTGGCAGGCTGTTACTAAGTTGACTACATACATACCTTATATTGATGGCTTCTTAGAGACAATGATATGTGGTGGTAACAGTAAAAGTTTTCTCACATGCTGTACTACTTTGTCACATACCAGGACCGAATGAAGTACTGTGACGGTGCCTGAGGTGGGTCAGTCACATGTCATCCCAGTGGCAATACTGGGCTCGCTCCAAGGGATTTTTCCCAGTTTCCAAACCTCTGTCCCATGCAGCCTGAACTGCTTGATGAGCCCAGCTGGGTGTTTTGACCAGTTGGGGTCCTGGAGTTTTTTCATTGTGTTTTCTGGGCCTGCATGTAAAGTTTGGTGAGAGTATCTGTAGTTTGTTCTGAGTTGAGGGCAGATAAGAAAGTACCATTGAGGCCAGCAAAATGAACTCAGGGCCAGGAGCTTCTAGAGATGATGGAGGGTTTTCTAAGAGCAGACAGGCTGGGAATGGAAGTAGGTTTATAGAGGGTTGACAGCAGAGGGCACTGGAATGAATGAGGTGCTTGTGTAATTAACCCTGATTGTGGTTCTTGAAGGAGGGTCAGAAAAGTAAATCCAGTGGGGGTAGGGTGGAACAGGTTGTTAGGCCAGATTTTCTCAGCTGGTCAGTCACGTGGGCTGCAAGAAAACTCCAGTTCCTGCATCAAAATCACTAGAGTGGCCCAGAAATCTGCATTTTAGACAATCTCTGCAGGTGAGTCTCAGGTCTGATGCAGCTAGAGCCTCTATCGGACACCCTTGGCCTTGAGGCCGGAAAGCTGGCGTTCTCTTCTTTCTCCTGCCACTGATTGGATAAATGGTCCAGGGCAAGGCCAGGTCACCACATCCATGTGAAGAACCAGTGCCTTTTCTATTGGGCCACCCATGCTGCCTGCCTCCTGCCTTATTCTTGAAACCCCTTCACTCTGCTGCTCAGCACATGTCCTCTTTAATCATTATTCACATATTGCTGCTTTGGAAACTTTAATCTGATGAGATTGAAAACTTGAGAGCAGGGATGGCCTTAGACCATGTTGCATCCCAGTACCCAGCACCAAGCTTTGCACTTCCTGGGATCTCTATAAATGCCTGTTTTCTGAGGGATCCTGACCAATAATATAAAGTCATGTAGTAGACACCTTGGCTTGCATTTGCTCCAGTCTCTATCCTTTTAAAATAAACAGTGATGTTTAGAAGGAAGTGCTATCTGTCCAGCATCCCAGGAGACATATGCACCAGTGCATCTATATGACATTGCTGTGTCATCTAGAGGGATAGCTCCAAATGGGGAGGCTTCCAAAAAACCCTGGGTTCTCCAAAGAGAAGTATTGGTGATACCTCTTCCCAAATCCTGACCTAAACCAGAAGCTGGGGTTCTGTGCCACTGGTGTTCAGATGAGCCATTGGCCAACATTTTGATAATTGTCATAATGCAAAGACCTACGATCTGTGAAAGGAGACCTGACTTCCCTGCAAATGAGGACAGGATAGCAAAATGGTGAAAAGTACAACTTCAGGAAATTCTGGTGCCACTTTCTGACAGTTTCTGGTAATGTTTTGGGCACTGTTTTTATATGATGATCTACTTAAGTTGTTAAAAAAAGACAGTGATTCTTCCTAAATTTCTTCTCCATGGAGAATTAAGCTCACCATAATTTTACCCCTTCTCTTTGTCAGCTTATAAGCCCTAGAGTAGGCAGGGGATGGGCACAAGAGGGAACCCAGAAAGTGGTTATTTGATTGGTTTGCTTTGGATGGTTAGGGTTTACGGCACAAGGAAGAAAGTAAGATTCTCAGGGGATTGAGTGTTGCTAAAACAACTCATAGGAATACTGTGACAGGATGGTCCCTAAGTCACCTGATTATGTTGTGATATAAAGATATGTATTACTAGTTTTGCTTTCACCCTTGTTTTCTGTTTTTATGCCAGTGATCCATGGGGAAGAGGGCATAATTAAGCAAGTATATGGATTTACCTGGTTCACAGCCACCTCAAAACTTGTGAATGATTAAGACTCTCCCCTCAAAGAGTTGCTGTGGAGTGTGAATTATTACAGTCCTTTGGAAAGCAATCTTGTTTTAACTACTAAAATTTTAAATATATACTCTTCATCCCATTAATGCCACTCCTGAGAATCTATCCCATACAATTAAAAATAAATACAAATTGAAATGTATACAAGGATGTTTATTGTAGCCTTTTCCACAGTGGCCAAAAAAAAAAAAATCAAAAACTGCTCATCAGTGGATAAATTGTTAACTAAACTGTGGCACATCTGCACCATGAAATACTATGCAACCATTAATTAAAGAATGAATTTGAGTTTTCTGCTTGGCTTGGGAGAGGTGTTTTTTACCAGATATTGAATGGGAAAACCAAAAAGTAGATAAGGATGAATAATATATATACATCTTTTAATGTTTGTTTTTGAGAGAGAAAGAGCACACGCACACATGTGTGCATACAGGGGATGGGTAGAGAGAGAGGAAAACAGAGAACCCAAAACAGGCTTTGTGCTATCAGTGCAGAGCCTGATGTGGGACTCGAACTCATGAGAGTCATGAGATCATAACCTGAGCTTGAAGTCAGACTTGATGGAGCCATCTATGTGCCCTTGAATAATATATATTTTTAAATAAAACAAACAACTGTTTGTATAATTATATAAGCACACAGAACAGTAAAGAAAGATACACATGTTTAACATGGTTATGTGTGTGTGCACATAGGTCTGTTAGGGGAGGACAATAGGAAGGCAGGTAATGTAAAGGAAGCAGCCGCCACTAAAAACTTGAATTTTATGATAAGCAATTTATATATAAAGTTATATATTTGGATGTGTGTATACATATGAATTAAGAAGCTAGAAAAAAATGTAAATCTTTATCTATTGACTAGAAAGGATGTTCATTACACATTGCTATGTGCTGAGTAGGTTTTATTTTGTTAATCACAAACCCACAAAAATTAGCCTGTATATGTGAGCACATGCTTACATTATTCTGAGCAAGGATTTCTGTACCTGGGTGCTAACATGAGGACCGTAACTGAGAAGTGAAAGGTTAAGATGGAGGAGGGAGGGAAGTTTCGTGTTTTAAAAATATACCCTGGGGCGCCTGAGCGGCCTAGCTGATTGAGCATCCGACTTCGGCTCAAGTCATGATCTCACAAATCATGATTTTCAAGTCCCACATCAGGCTTGCTGCTGTCGGCACAGAGCCCACTTCAGATTCTCGGTCCCTGTCTCTATCTGCTCCTCCCCCACTCATGCACTCACACTTTCTCAAAAATAAAAATTTTTAAATAGATAAATTAAAATAAAAATATACATCTTTGTATTTTATGTGTTGCAGTGGACATTTGTCTATAATGCACCAGTGATCTATTGCCACAGTAATATCACATAATAAACTATCCCCAAACTTGGTGGGCTTACGAAAAGCAAGCCTATCCTTGACAGATGGCTGAAGAAGGAAATTGTGCCTGCCAGCATGAGGAATCATAAGTTACTTAATATGTATAAAAAAATTTACAGCTTTCAAAACACTCTTGTAACATTTCATTATTTCTCACCTTTTTGAATTTTAATTTCTATCCGTGCATCTGTTTACATCACTAGCCCACAAATTTGAGTGCTGTGACAATGCCTCATTTATCATAATAATATCAATGTTTATTTAGTATTGTCCCTAGAACATGGGAGGTGGTAATAACTGAATGATGAATTTTTTTTAAACTTTACTTAATTCATGGGTCTGGGTTGGCAATTTAGCCTGGGAATAGCTGGGTGGTTCTTCTGGTCTTAACTCACTCACAAACCTGGGGTGGCAGCTGGCTCTTGGCTGGCCTTAAATGAGGGAATTGGGCTGGTCAGCCTGGGCATGTATGTTGTCATGGTGATGTGCAAGCCACAGGGCCAGCTCAATCACGTGAGTGCTTTTCGTGTTTGCCCATATATTAGTGTTAGGGTACTACAGAGAAACAAAACCAATTGTGTGTGTGTGTGTGTGTGTGTGTGTGTGTGTGTGTGTGTGTATCAATAAAAAGATTTATTATAAGGAATTGACTCATGATTATGGAAGCTGAAAAGTCTACCAGGAGAGCCAGTTTGAGTCTGAGTCAGAGCAGAAGACTGAAGTCCCAGCTCAAAGACAGTAAGGTAGAGAGAAAGATTCCTTTCTTACTCAACTTTGTATTCCATTCAGGCTTTCAACAGATTGGATGAGGCCTACGCATATTGAGGAGGGCAATCTACTTTACTTGGTCTACTAATTCAAATATTAATCTCACCCAAAAACAGCTGCACAGACATACCTAGAAATCATGTTTATCCTTTTATGTGTCAAGGGGACACATAAAATTACCATCACAGCTTCCAGTATACGTGGACAAAGCAAGTCATGTAGCCAAACCCAGAGATAGGGTAAAATGGCAATGAATATTTATGAAACTATCTTGGTCCATTCAGGCTGCTGTAACTATAGTCTGGGTGACTTCAACAAGTGTTTATTTCTCACAGTTCTGGAGGCTGGGAAGTCCAAGATCAAGGTGATGGTAGATTTGGTATTTGGTAAGAGCTCTCTTCTGGGTTTGCAGACAGCTGTATTCTCATATTCTCACATGGCCAAGCGTCTTTTAAGAGAAGGGAGGTGGTGGGGGAGGGAGAGGCACAGAATCCAAAGCAGGCTCCAGGCTCTGAGCTATCCACACACAGCCCAACATGGGGCTCGAACCCATGAGCCATGAAATTATGACCTGGACCAAAGTCAGACACTCAACCGAGCCATATAGGTGCCTCCAAACACCTATATTTTAATACCATCATTGGGGTTAGTATTTCAACATAGGACTCTTGAGGTGGGACAGAAACATTCAGTCTGTAACAAAGGAGACCTTGATAAATGGAGGGTAAAGAATGGCGTTGACTTTTACATCACACCATTTGCAGTATAAAAAGTATTGAAGGACTTTTCCCTCTGTTTACCTAAGAATGGTCACTTGCCTGGTGTCTTGTAGAATTTAGCGGCAAAATTAATTATATCTGTGTTCTTAACATATTTTAGTTAACATCACATAAAGCAAATATTGCTTTGGAGATTTGTGAAGTGTGGCATATACACTTATGATTTGCTTGACCCACGGGGCACCTGGGTGGCTCAGTCAGTTAGGCATCCAACTTCGGCTCAGGTTATGATCTCATGATTCATGGGTTCGAGCTCTGTGTCGGACTCTGTGCTGCCAGCTCAGAGCCTGCCTGGACCCTGCTTCAGATTCTGTGTCTCCCTCTTTCTGCCCCTTCCCTGCTCATGCCCTATCTCTCTCTGTCTCTCAAAAATGAATAAATGTTAAAAAAAAAAAAAAAAGATTTGGCCACCCAGGAAGGTGGAGAAGGTTAGGAGAACAGGGCAGCCGTTACAGCCCAGCTCATTGTTGGTACTTCCCTGAGTCATAAAGGAGTTTCCCAAAAGTTCTGCAGAATTCCAGAGGGAAAATTACATCAGGATTCGGCTGAGAAGTGCTTGCTGGGTGGCATTCTTTTCTGTCCAGGCCAGCTAAGGATGGGCAGTGGATCTTTTGTCCCAGCAGGGGCATGGTATATATAATTTAGGGGCGTGTTTGTTAGGAAAAAATACTGAGAGGAATGGAAAGATTATGGTAATGGTCCTTTGATTCTCTTCTCAGAATACCCAAGTAATTTGGGATGATTGGGGCTAGTTTTGCATGATCTTGTTTTTGTTTCCCATACTTGATGAGACTCCTAATAATTGGTAGGCTGCATTACTGTCTAAGTCAAAAGGAGCAAACAATAGAAAGAGGCATCCATAGGACCCTGTGCTACACCTAGAAAAGACACCCTCTGTGGGCTCCCTGACAACTCATTTGGTAGCTAAGAATTTTACAACAGACCAGAGATCAGAGTGGGAGAATACTTGGGTATATGATTGATTGTCTTCATTTTAGTTCCTTGTTAATGGAGCAAGGTATTAATAGGTCAAGGCAACAACAAGGATGACCTTGTATTGTTATACAGAAACCTTTCTCATTGAGCACAAGAATCACAACCTTCTTCTCCTGGGGGTGTGGAACATCACGTCCACGAAAGGTGCCAACACTCAGTGGCTTCTCCCTAGGTACAGATTCTACAGCAGGCTTGATGATGTCAAAACTGAACCTCACACACACGCAATGCTTTCTAAATAAAAGAGCCCTGAGATTTTGTGGGAGCACTTCCTTCATATTTCCTGCCAGCCATTTACCAGTATTTGGTCTGTCTTATTTAGACACCCAGGAAACTTATTCAGCTGAGCCTCAACCATATCAGAAGTGTCCCAACCTGGCTTGGCACACAATTAGCTTTGCATGCAACAGCTCCTTCTCACTGCTTACTTGTTGAGAAATGGAGATTTGTTTATGGAAACAATATACCCAGCCCCAAGGGATGAATTATAACTGACTTAGGATCTCATATCACCCCTTACTCCTTTGGCCAGCTGCCCATTGTCCCAGGCTCCCTTGCAGCCATGCGACCATGTGACCCACCTCTGCCCAAAAGAGATGTCGGGAAATGTTGGCTACAGGGCTTGAAAAGATCTTTCCTGCAGAATAAAATAAAGAGGAGAAAGCCTTTGGTTCTTCTTGTGTGGAAGCTGGCGTGCAAGCTGGGGCTACAGCAGCCATTCTATAACCACAGGGCAAACAGTATGAATAATGCATCACACAGAGGATTGGGGAAGGATGAAAAGAGTTTGAGTCCTTGGTGATATCACAGAGCCACTCCCTCCAGCCTTCTTGCTACTTAAAATAATTAAAAGTTTTGGGGCACCTGGGTGGCTCAGTCAGTTGAGCGTCTGACTCTTGATTTCGTATCAGGTTGTGATCCCAGGATTCAAATCGAGCCTCATGTGAGGCTCTGTCCTAAGCATGGAGCCTGCTTAAGATTCTCCCCCTCTCACTCTTCCCCTCCCCTTCCAAAATTTTCTTAAAATGTCTTCACTGCCTAAGTCACCGTTAACCAGATATTTGTTACTTGCAAATGAAACTATTCCCAACTGATATACCCTGTCTTTTTCAGCTTGGCCAGGTAGGTTCTACTGACAGTTCCACCACAGTAGCTTTGCAGCCAGTCAACTCCATTTGCTAAATAGGAACAAAAATGCCATCTTTACCTCAAGTACAGTTTGTAATTCAGGAGATCAGAATGTGGTCTGTGCATCAGCAAACCAGTATCCCCTGGGAATTTGTTCAAAATATTAATTCTCAGGCTCCCACCCAGACAGACTAAATTAGAAAGTTTGTGGATGGGGCCAATAATCTGTGTTTCCCAGGTGATTCTGTTGTGAAGGGAAGTTTGAGAACATTGATATAGAGAGTCAAATGGAGTGCTTATGTTATATCCAGATTTAATATCGTCCACCAAAACCAGAAACCGCCAGGGAGACTGAGTCACGCAGGCAAAAGCAAAGGGCTTTATTATTACGGGCCTATAAGCTCGGGCTCACAGACTTCACCAACGCAGTGGTTCATGCGGAGAGCCCCGAACATGGTGGGGTAGGGCCTTTATGGGCTTGGGAAGGGGGAGTTACAGGAAATTGTGACACAGGTATAGTGATCCAATCATTATTATACACTATTATTGACAGCAGGGTTAACCATTCACATTGTCTAGAATATTTGTTACTTTTGGCGGGACCCAATCACAACATTTAGAGTGTTAACCAATTACAGAGTGGACCCAAGACCCAGGACCCTCATGTAGGGTGTAACTAGCCTTCTAGGCCTGCCCTTAGAAATGTTAAGGGTGTTAGCTGGCCTTTCCTGATTGGGTGTTACAAGGGTGGTCCCTCCTGCCTTGGGCAATGTGTGCCCTTCTATTGTCTCATGGAGTCAGTTTCAGACCTGTGTCCTTACAGTTACCTGTCAGAAACACCTGGGGAACTTAAATGATTCTCATACTCCATCTGCAGAGTTCTGATTCAGCATTTCTGCAGGGTAGCCTAAGAATTTATGCGTCCCCAAAGGCCCCAGGTGATTCTGAGTAAACCAGGCTTGGAAACCAATGGGATGCATATGAAAGCAGATCACATATGCCAACAGACTGTTATACAAGTAAGAGATGAGTAAGTGACCGGGTCATCTCTGAGGACAAGCGAGCTGTATTGTGGACCTTTTCACTTGTTAAGTGAGGGAACTAACAACTTGATGTCAGAAGCCTTTTTTTCAGGTTTAAAATTCCTAGGATGCCAGCTTCAATTTTGCAGATCTGGCTGGAACAAGCAAATGATATTGGTAATTACAAAGATGAATGAGCAACAAGTGGAAGAGACTGGGATTTTGCTAAAGTCAAAGTAGGAGCTTCACCACCCACCACAGCCAGACCCTGTAAATTCAAAGCAGCTTTTCTCTTCTGCTTTTACTAGGTTTATGAGACAGCAGGTTTGCACTTCAGATATTCATGTATAGAGTGCTAGACTACACCTGCTTCGTGCTAGGCTTGTGCTTTGGGGGTTATTTTATTTGGAGAGTATTTTTTTTTAATAACATCATCTTCAGGGAGCTTGCTTTCTAAAATATGCTGCTTGTTAAGGATCAAAACCACTGACTGAAGCAGCCTACTCACTATCCATCCAAATATGATTTACCCTCCCTCCTGCCTCATCTTTATCTTGTACTGGAGATGTTGTAAGGACGCAATCAAACTGACTCCATGACAGGCTTCAAGTTTCCCCTCTGACCTTGGAGGCCTAGGTGTTGGTTTCTCAGAACCATTAGACAATAAAAGGGCACGCATTTCCCAAGCAGGAGGGACCGCCCTTGTAACATCCAACCAAGAAAGGCCAGCTAACACCCTTAACATTCTTTTTTTTTTTTTTTATCCCTAACCTTCCACTACTTTTTGTAATTTACTATTTAAAGCAGGGGCGCCAGGACCAACGATCACCAGCTGCCCAGCTACCAAAAAATTATGCTTCTGAAATCTCTTGATGTCGATTCCGCACGAAGAGCAATGGAGCTGCCCTACGTGTGCCACTCACGACAGAAGCCCTTCACCCTTAACATTCCTAAGGGCAGGCTTAGAGATAGAAGCTATAGGTAATCACTTACTGCTTAAGGCTAATTACACCCTACGTGAGGGTCCTGGGTCCACTCTGTATTTGGTTAATACTCTAAATGTTGTGATTGGTTCACTGTACCTGTGTCACCATTTCCTGTAACTCCCCCTTCCCAAACCCATAAAGGCCCTACCCCCCCTTTGTTCGGGGCTCTCAGCATGGATCCACTGTGCTGGTAAAGTCTGTGAGCCCGAGTTTAGGCGCCGGCGAGCCTAAACCCGTAATAAAGCCCTTTGCTTTTGCATGCGTGACTCGGTCTCCCTGGCGGTCTCTGGTTTTGGGGGACGATATTGAAATCTTGGGCATAACAATGCCAATCATTTCCCACCAACTCCCACATCTCCTTTTCAGGAAACTACTGTGCCCCTTACCGGGGAGTCTGCTCTTTCATTTCATCCCTGCTTAGTGAATGGTTAAATCCAAGATGCTGAGGAAAATTTAAATTTTTTTTAATGTTTTATTTATTTTTGATACAGAGAGAGACAGAGCATGAGGGGGGAGAGGCAGAGAGAGAAGGAGACACAGAACCAGAAGCAGGCTCCAGGCTCTGAGCTAGCTGTCAGCACAGAGCCTGACGCGGGGCTCGAACCCAGGAACGTGAGATCTGACCTGAGCCGAAGCCAGAGACTTAACTGACTGAGCCACCCAAGCGCCCCAACTGAGGAAAATTTAAAAATGCCTCATTGATTGAGCTTGGATGATAACAAGATACCAATTAATTATTTTGAAAATCAGTAAATAAAAAGTTAAGTATTTATCCTTTCTTTTCTATGTGAACTGTACATTAGGGGAAGCAAATAGTTGACGAAGAGGAGTCTGTTTTCATAGAAGCTGATAAATGGAGAAGGAATGATACAAATCATAATATACCCCTTTTGGAAACCCTAATGAATGTATGGATCTGGGAAGTGATCCTCAATGTCTGTTAATATCACAAAAAAAGAGGAACAAGAAGATATATCTCCTGCAGAGCCTGCCTGGCTCAGTTGGTGGTTCATATGACTCTTGACCTCAGGGTTGTGAGTTCAAGCCCCACATTGGGTGTATTTAAAAAATAAAAACAAGATGACATTATGTATCTCCAGATGAAAGTCATGACACTGCCTATGTAGTCTTGCCCGCCCCCCCCCCAAAATGAACCTAATCTGATTGAAGTCTATAGGTTAATTAAAAATTGCAGGAAAGGAAGAGGACAGGAACATGACATGAAAGAAATACAGTTACCATAATCATGCTGGGAAACTTTCTGGAACAGATGACCCAGTTTTTCCAATAAATTGCATGGAAAAATTGAGATAGAGGAGGAAACCTACACATTCATTGAGACATAAGAGATACACTACCCAGTCATAACATGGTCCTCATTTGGCTTCTGATTTAATAAACTTTAAAAAAATTACAGGACATATGGGGAAATGTGAGCAATGCCTGGATATTTAATAATATTAAGAAAATATTGCTGGCTTAGGAGCAATGATGGTTTTATGGTTTATCTTTTTTTAATTTTTTTAGTGTTTTATTTGTTTTTGAGAGGGAGAGAGATTGAGGGACAGCGTGAGCAGGGGAGGGTCAGAGAGAGAGGGTGATACAGAATCCAAAGACCGGCTCCAGGCTCTGAGCTGTCAGCACAGAGCCTGACACAGGGTTCAAACCCACGAACCGTGAGATCATGACCTGAACCAAAGTCGGTTGCTTAACCGACTGAGTCACCCAGGCGCCCCATCTTCTTTTTTTTTTTTAATTTTGTTAATGTTTATTTTTGAGAGAGTGTGCGTGCACATGTGGGGGAGGGGCAGAGAGAGAGTGAGAGGGAGACAGAATCCAAAGCCAGCTCTGTCAGCACAGAGCCCGACGAGGGGCTCAAACTCAGGAACGTGAGATCATGACCTGAGCCGAAGTTGGATGCTCAACCAGCTGAGCCACCCAGGTACCTCTTATGGTTTATCTTTTAAATGGAATCCTTATGCTTTAAGCTACATATTGAAAAGCTTGTAGATGAATGAAATGACATAATCGTGAGGGGTGAGGAGTGAAAGGAATATAGAGAAAACAAGAGTATCCGTGAGTTGACGAAGTTAGGTGATAGGTAACTGGAAGTCCCTTTTTGTAATCCCCTATAATTCTGTATATTTGGAATCTTCCTTCCTAAAAAGTTAAAGAATTTTTAAAAATCATTTTCTTTTCTGTTGGCTGATGAAGTTTTTGGGGTGATAGTGGGGCTCGTGGGGTCCAGAGCCGACAGACAAGAAAGAATTTTTGAAGATGTTTTTGGTACAAAAAGGTGATTTTATTGAAGCACCGGACAGGACCCATGGGTAGGAAGAGCTGCCCTGGGACCATCAGGAGAGACTGGTTATATACCAATGGAAGTTTATGAGATTTTCATATGCTAAAGAAGACTCACAGGATCTCTGAGGCCCAGCTATTTCAAGCTAAGGTGGTTTTCCCTCTAGCAAAGCATTAGCATTAAGACAGTAAGGAGTTCCTCGTTCTGGAGGAACTTTTTCCTCTGCCTGCCTCAAGTGTTTGCCAATGGGCTGCAGATGACAAGGAAATTAAATTGTACCTGCCATTTCCTTCAGCTTTTGTTTCCTACTTCATTGTCCATACTATATTACTGCAGTACTTTGTGTTTTTTATTTATAAATATAGATCTATCCATTTTTACTCATTCTTCACTACCAAAGGCACACATAAATTTTCAAGCTTTATGTGTTTCAAACTTGTCACCTCAACCAGACTGGAAGGTTACAGAAGAACAAAGATCTTTCTCATGTGTCCTTCACAGGGCTAATACTTTATGCAACCTGTGAAGTGTTCACTTGGAAATACAACTTGTGAAAACCCCATTCTGGAAGGGGGCATTGCTCAGCCGGTCTCCCATTTGTGGGTACCTCGATCTTGGCTTCATTATCAGTTGAAGTGAAGCACTCCCCATCACCAAGCTTCCTACTGGGGTGTTTCTTAGCTTCAGGCTTTATAAAGAGAACAAAAAAGATTGAGACCAACTATGTCTCTTTTATTGGATGGAGACCTGTATAAAGCTTAGTGTATAATTAATACACAATTCCCAATACTGTAAAGGAGAGTTCTGACTCTAATATTCAGAACTTTCTTACTAAGGTATACTAAAGTGAAGTGAACTCTCAGGATGGTGTGGTTCTAAAACATCTGTCCATATTCTCCCTACAATGTCCCTTTCTTTTTTTGCCCCACATATATCTGGTATGGAAACAGTGGCCTCATATATTGAAGCCCTTCTAGTTTTAGAAAGTTCTCCATCTCTCTTCCAGTTACTCTAAGACTTTCCCAAAATTTTCTCAAGTACTTTAAATTTTTTTTAAATTTATTTTTAAGAAAGAGAGAAGTGGAGCAGGGGCGGGGCAGAGAGAGAGAGAGAGGGAGAGGGAGACATAAAATCCAAAGGCTCCGGGACTCGGACTCGGGGCTCAAACTCAGAAACTGTGAGATCATGACCTGAGGCCAAAGTCAGATGCTTAACTGACTGAGCCACCCAGGCACCCCTCCTTAGGTACTTTTAACTTCCAACTGTCACTTCTCAACTACACAGAACTTGAAGGAGCTTCCCCACTTTGCAGATTTACCATCCATCTCCTGATACTTCTCACTCTGGGAGTGCCTTTTTCACTTACATGATGTAATGAATCTTTGTCTCTCCCGTTCAAGTGCCTCTGATTGCTGAGCTTTGGAATTCAGAGAGGGGGTTGTTCTCACGTTGCTGTCTTGTGGGAAAAGCAGTTTGCGATAGGAGGCAGTCTCCACAAGTATTGCCCCTTGGCGTAGCCTCTATTGTAACTTGTATACAATCCCCTAGAGCCTGGATCTGTCTCTTTATGTACTTTCTGCCAGATTGTTACTCTTAGAAGACTTCCAGGTGGTATCATAGCAATGGTTTATAGGTAAGTGTACTCTGTTTATGTAATCTAAATTTTAAGAGGAAATTTTACAACCAGCCATCCAAATGCTTTGGAAAGTGCTCAGATACAACAGACTGTGTAATCTAAATCTATACAATAATACTTGTGATAATAAAAGCCAGCACTACATGCCAGGCACTATTCTGAGTGTTTCACACGCACTAACTCATTTAGTTAGTTATGTTTTCATTGTTATTTTATAGGTGGAGAAACTGGGGAGGGGGGTTAAGGAACTTATCCGGGGTGACAAAGCTAATGAGTGGGAGGCAGGCACTGATCCCAGGCAGTCTGGCTCCAGGGTATGCTGACTCTCTCATTGTGGCAAAACACTTGAGATTTTTGAGATTCCCCAAAGGTTGGAGTATAACATCACCCTGGTTTGCTTAGGCATGGCTATTTAATGGAAAGAGCTATAGATGAAAAGGCAGAAAACCTGGATCCAGTCTGGCTCTTTCATCATCTGTGTGTGACACAGAAAAGTCATTTTGTCATTCTTGACTTATTTACTCACCTCTAAAAAAGAAATTATGCCTATTCTATCATAGGGTAATTGTAAGAATCTGTTCAAAATGTACTTTGTTCAAACATAACTTTGAAGAAAAGTGCTGTATGGAAGAAAGTTCTAAGAACCTCAATTTT
>NW_021914222.1:0-1238 GCF_006229205.1 Suricata suricatta | reverse complement strand
ATGGCTTGTTCCGCCTTTGTCTTTGTAAACTGCAGAGCCCCCTTCGACAGGAATAACCTTCCCTTTGCCATTTTCTTCTCCATCTCCTCCTGCCATGTGCCGCATCCCTCACCGCTGTGACCTGTGCTGTCGGCGAGCATCAGTGGAAGAGCCAAGGTTAGTGGATTGAATGTAAGTTTGGACTAATAATTTACGTAAAGCACATAGCAGGCTCTCACTAAGTGATAGCTAGGATGTCTTTTTATTACTTTTTACTGAATATTTTCCTTCACCCAAACCCTAAATTAAAGCTCCCTCCTCTCCACACACTGCAGAATTCTATCTACTCCTGCAGTGATAGAAAGCCATAGATGCCACATCTGAACTTCCATTTGGAGGTACGGTGTAAGCACCATCCATCTGCTCCTTCTTGGCCTGGAACTCTGGATAACACACAGGTTTGTCCCAAATCCTCCTCCCGGGAGATCCCACCTGTCCCCTCTCCCCTTTCCACAGCATCACAGGTGTAAGAACCTGGTCTTGCCACCTTGCCCTGCTCAGAGCTCTGGGAACACACAGAGGCCACACTGCTGACACTTCCCGACTCGAGCTTGGTGTGGGTTCTGGGAGACCACGGAAGTTTGACGATCAGATCAAGGTAACTTTCCCTTTCTTAAAAACCACTTTACTGAGGCGTGATTGCAATACAAAACCTTGCATATTTATGCAATACAACGTTCTGTAATTAAGGAGAAAGCGAGAGAGGTTACGTTGACATCCTTTAGCTGTGGGGCACCATTCCGGTCATGTGACTTCTCTGTCTTAGTTCCTTCCTTTGGAGGATGAGTGATGCGGACTTTATCTCTAAACTTCCCAGAACTAGCGGGCTGCACTTCTAGAAAGCAATAGGAATGGAGAAGAAAGCAAGGCTCATAATTTTCTTCAAAGTTTTCACATGCGAGTGTTACTTAAAGCAGGAGTGTGGGAATGGATTGGTGTTCCCCAAAACTTCATGTTGAGGGCAAATATCAATAGCTGTGACAAATCCACACCATGGGGGCAAAAGCTTACTGTCCCTGACACGTCCATGTGCTTGTTACTAGTTTGTTACTCAATTGATCATTTATTTCTCAATGATCATATGATCATATTAATCATAAAAATCTTGCTCATTTTTACTTTTACCAATTACCAGAAAGCTTTATTTACTTATTAAGGATTAAACAAATACACAATACAGATCTGTTGTAAAAAAAAAT
>NW_021914221.1:0-1238 GCF_006229205.1 Suricata suricatta | reverse complement strand
CAAAAACGTGGAGGTTAAAAACCACCCTACTAAAGAATGATTGGGCTCATCATGCAATTAGAGAAGAAATTAAAAAATATATGGAAACAAATGAAAATGAGAAAACAACAATCCAAACTCTCTGGGACGCAGCAAAGGCAGTCCTAAGAGGAAAGTATACTGCAATCCAGACCTATTTCAACAAACTAGAAAAAGCGCAAATTCAAAATCTAACAAAGCACCTAATGGAACTAGAAGGGGGGCAGCAAGAGCACCCCAAACCCAGCAGAAGCAAATAAATAATAAGGATCAGGGCAGAAATAAACAATATAGATTCCAGAAAACCAGTTGAGCAGATCAATGAAACCAAGAGTTGGTTTTTTGAAAAAATACACAGAATTGATAAACCTCACATAGCAGGAGGAGCCAAGGATCACTCTGGAGTGACTTTTGCAAGAGTCCCAGTCAGCCCACACATGAAAGCACTACTCCCATGACCTAAGCACCTCCCAAAGACCCCCACCTCCTAAGATCATCACATTGGGCATTTGGATTGCAAGATACGAATTT
This sequence comes from Suricata suricatta, assembly GCF_006229205.1. Taxonomy (NCBI): domain Eukaryota; kingdom Metazoa; phylum Chordata; class Mammalia; order Carnivora; family Herpestidae; genus Suricata; species Suricata suricatta. Next base: position 689 of record NW_021914221.1, on the reverse strand, counting down.
GGGGGATGGAATACACATGTTGAGACCATAGCAGATTTCTTTAATTTCTTTCAGCAGTGTTTTGTTCTTTACAGTATTTCTGGTGTTTCCAGTATTACACCTCTTGATGGATTTATCACTGTGTATTTATTTATTCTTTTTGATGCTATTGTGAGTGCATTTTGTAATTCTTTTTTTACACTGTTCGTTACTAGTATGTAGAAATTCACCAATTTTTGTGTGTTTCCTGCATCTTGGTTGAATTAATTTGTTAGCTCTGCAACTGTTTTATTGTGTCTGTGCTTGGAATCTTTAGCTTTTTCTATATAGAAGATAATGTCACCTGAGGATAACAATAACTTTGCTTCTTGGTTTTTCAATCTGTACAACTTGTATCTCTTTTTCTTGCCAAATTGATGTTGCTAGACTATCCAGTGCACTGTTTCTTAGACATGGCACACGTGGACATCCTTGAATTGCTTGTAATCCTAGGGGGAAAGCTTACAACTGACACTTTTGAATATAATATTAGCTGTGGGCTTTTCACAAAAGTTCTTCATCAGGTTGAAGCAGTTCCTTTCCATTCCTAGTTTATTGAGTGTATTTATCATGAGACTGTGTCGAATTTTGTCAAATGTTTCTTCTTTCTTAAATGAGATGATCCTTTTTTTTAACCCCTTCATGAATGCATGTATTATAATTTTTGATTT
>NW_021914220.1:0-1238 GCF_006229205.1 Suricata suricatta | reverse complement strand
ATATATATATATATATATATATATATATTTTTTTTTTTTTTTAAAGATTTTATTTTTTTAAGTAATCTCTATACCCAAGGTGGGGCTCAAGAGTCAGATGCTCTCTTCATTTAGTATATGGACGCTTGTGATACAGTGATGAATTAAAAGTGAACAAAGCCTTCATGATGCTTATGTTGTAGGGCCCAAATTAAAAAACAAAAACAAACAAAAAAAACACTATAATGTCAAGTGGAAATATACATGGGAACGAAAATAATTTTGGTGAACTATGGGGGTAGTAGCCAATACCAAGACCATGCTTATGTAAATAGCACAAGAGAGACTTTTCTCTTTCTTTTACTGGCAAATTCCAAGGGTCTACAATGGGTCCTTTGAGGTCTGGTATTAAGAATGGACTGCCTTAATGGCATAAGAAATACGGGAAGATGCGGTTAGACGGCAGAAGGAGCTTGCTGGCTCCAAGAACACTATGGATACGTGTACCTTGCTCAACACAATCTAATACAAAGGCTGAATTTTAAAACCCATGGGGGCGCCTGGGGGGCTCAGTCAGTTAAGCATCCACCTTCGGCTCAGGTCATGATCTCACGGTTTGCGGGTTCGAGCCCCGCGTCAGGCTCTGTGCTGACAGCTAGCTCAGATCCTGGACACTGCCTCAGATTCTGTGTCTGTCTCTCTCCCTGACCCTCCCCTGCTCGCACTGTCTCTCTCTGTCTCTCAAAAATAAATACAAAAGCATTTAAAAAAATTTTTTTAAAACCCATGTAAATTATGGAATGTCTATTTGCATGATAATGGATAAAAAAGGGGGAGAAATCACTGCTGGATTCCATAAATAACAAAGCCAAGAATATATTCCCAAATCACCTTTTATACAAAAGGAATGTATTCCGAAACACTGCTCAAGAGGGGCGCCTGGGTGGCCCAGTTGGTTAAGTGTCTGGGTTCAGATCATGATGTCACAGTTCATGAGTTTGAGCCTGGCATCGGGCTCTATGCTGATAGCTCAGGGCCTGGAGCCTGCTTCAGATTTGCGGTCTCCCTCTCTCTCTCCCTCTCCCCCAGTCATGCTCTGTCTCTCTCTCTCTCAAAAACTGAATAAACATTAAAAAAAATTAAAAAAACAAAACAAAACCAAAAATACTGTTGAAGAGCATGTGTGTTGCATAAGCTGAGTGTATGTATATTAGAAAGAACTCCTCAAGAAGTGGGCACTTGTTTTTCCCAGGACAATG
>NW_021914219.1:0-1238 GCF_006229205.1 Suricata suricatta | reverse complement strand
TTGTTTGTTTTTAAGTACATTTTGTTGCCTACACTTCACTCCTACAAATCACTTGCGTAATTTGTGTAAATATCAAACAGGTGATTCGGAAGCAAATAGACTTAATGATTCCAAAACACTGGTAGTTGGGAGAGAGGGGAAAAAGGCCACAACAGACTAAAATAGAGTTGAGCTGCATAGAAAATCAGGAGAAACACACAAGGGAATTGCTTGTATAATGAAATACCATTTTACAGCTATGACAATGGATTAAGTTGACATTGAGACTCTTTTTTTTTGACATACGGTCTAGTTCAGCTCAATCTATGGTAGAAAATAGTTCAGTTCCCAAACCTAGCACTAGACTCAGGTCCCATTCCATGTGTGTGTGTGTGTGTGTGTGTGTGTGTGTGTGTGTGTATGTGTACATATATATATATCTAGACTGTCACTTCCAATTTCAGAAAACGCTTGACATTGACATTATGAAAACTGAAATTTCTCCTTCTCAACCCAGCAGACTATAAACTTTAAGGATTTCATATTTGCTTTCACATTATAGAAGCTTTAGTGAACTAGTTCAAGGAAAAGGTAGCCTTGACCCTATAGCTGTTCGTTGTCTTCCTTGAAGACTCTAATGATGCTTTCCAAAAATGGGACCTTGAATAAACTCTTTAATGATACAGCTGGTATAGATGGGAACCAGAATTTCAGAGTTTTTCTTTGTATTTAATTTTAGCTGCCTCTACATTCTTTCCCTCTCTTATATATTTTTTCCCTCTCATATTTTTTTAAAACCTTACATTGATAATATTTTCCCTGTATATATTTTTCTTTATAATATCTTTTATATTTTCTGGAAAGCAGTTGGACATATGAATCAAGGATCTCAAAACAGTTTGGATGGAAATGCAGTTGTAGGTACCAATCTTAAAATTATCTGCAATTCAGATAAGGATTTTTGCACAGGGGTGTTCAATGTTGTATTACTAAAACTTGGAAGCAACGTAAACGTCCAAAAAAGGAGGAAATGTTCCATTGCTAAGTCACCATTCAAAATTCAAGCACAACAACAACAAAAAAGAAGTACAATACAAAATCACCATTTTCTCACATGATACTGAGTTTAAAAAGTAGGAAGGTGAGGGAATGACATATGGCCATTTGTAGGAAAGTGGATGGACCTTGAGGGTGTCATGCTGAGTGAAGTAAGCCAGGCAGAGAAGGACAGAAACCATATGTTTGCACTCATAGGTCTA
>NW_021914218.1:0-1238 GCF_006229205.1 Suricata suricatta | reverse complement strand
TTAAATTCCGCCTCTATACTACAATATACTTGAGGTCCATGCAAAAAAGTAGCTACCTTTTATGTAGGAAATGGATGATTAAGTCTTTGGTGTTGTAAAAGCAACTTCATTTAAACATAACCACCCCCACCACCAAAAAAAGAAGAGGGAAAAAAAGTAAAGAAAATAATAAGGGAAAAAACCCAAGACACACTTCCTATGGGGAAAAAAAAACCAGCATGTAATTTCTGTCTTTGATGGAATGTATGAAATAAGCAAACACCCCAACAAGGAAAACAAGTACTACAATGTAAAAATATTAAAAAAAAGAAAACCCTCTCACATGCATAAATGAAAGATTGCACACAAAGAACTCACATCTTTTAAAGCCTCAATAGTAAATATTCTGCTACTATGTTTTAAATATTGCATGGTTTGCCCAAACTAAGATGAAAGCATATCATAAATCAATAAGCATTTTGCATTTTCTTTCATTATCTACTCAAAGTCATGCCTACTGCACCTCTAAACATTTCATTAAATCCAATGATACAGCAAACACTCCAAAAATAAACTTAGATTGTATTGCAGTTTCACTTAACAGTATATAACATGCTGTGTTGTGACAGTTATCAACTATCCATTAGATACTGAATCCATTTTTCTTAAGCACTACTAACTGTTTGCTTTTCTTGAAGCTAGATCATTCTGAAAATTTCCTGTGAGACCTGTGAGTGCAAACCTATGGTATCTGTCCTTCTGTGCCTGATTTATTTCGCTTAGCATGACACCCTCAAGGTCCATCCACTTTCCTACAAATGGCCATATTTCATTCTTTCTCATTGCCATGTAGTACTCCATTGTATATATATATACCACATCTTCTTGAGATACTCATCAGGTGATGGACATTTAGGCTCTTTCCATGTTTTGGCTATTGTTGACATTGCTGCTATGAACATTGGGGTACATGTGCTCCTATGCATCAGCACTTCTGTATCCCTTGGGTAAATCCCTAGTAGGGCTATTGCTGGGTCAAAAGGGAGTTCTATGGATAGTTTTTTGAGGAGCCTCCACACTGTTTTCCAGAGTGGCTGCACCAGTTTAAATTCCCACCAACAGTGTAGGAAGGTGCCCGTCTCTCCACACCCTCGCCAGAATCCATAGTCTCTTGATTTCTTCATTTTAGCCACTCTGACTGGTGTGAGGTGGTATCTCAGTGTGGTTTTGATTTGTGTTTCCCTGATGATGAGTGATGT
>NW_021914217.1:0-1238 GCF_006229205.1 Suricata suricatta | reverse complement strand
GAGAGATGGAGAGAGAGAGGGGAGGAGGGGCAGAGAGACAGGAGACAATCCCAGGCAGGCTCCACACTCTCAGTGCAGGTGGGGATGTGGGCTGGAACTCACAAACGATGAGATGAGGACCTGAGCTCAAACCTAGAGTCAGACGCACAACCCTCACTGAGCCACCCACGCTCCCCAAAGCCTTTCATTTCTTTTTAAAAAAAATTTTTTTTTGTTTTATTTATTTTTGATACTGAGAGAGACAGAGCATGAGAGGGGGAGGGGCAGAGAGAGAAGGAGACACAGAACTGGAAGCAGGCTCCAGGCTCTGAGCTAGCTGTCAGCACAGAGACCAATGCGGGGCTCAATCCCACGAACGTGAGATCTGACCTGAGCCGAAGCCGGAGGCTTAACCGACTGAGCCACCCAGGCGCCCCCCAAAGCCTTTCATTTCTAAACATACAAACAACATCATAGTTGCGAAATATGCCAACAGTAACATTATTTATAAAGATGGGGATTACATTAACATACAATCAGAGTGATGTAGAAAAACTCATGATTTGGTTCGCCTGGGTGGCTCAGTCACTCAAAAGTCAGACTTTACTTTAGGTCATGATCTCATCATTTGTGGGTTCATGTCCCCCATCAGGTTCTGTGAGGACAGCTCAGAGAGTGGAGCCTGCCTCAGATTCTGTGTTTCTCTCTCTTTCTGCCCCTTCCTCTCTCATGCTCTCTTTCCATCTCTCAAAAAATAAATGAACAGTAAAACAGATATGTATTTTAAGAAAAGGAAAAGTAGTGATTCCTTTTTCCTGAAGTTGACTTTTTCTGATTTCAGTTTTGTGTTTGACAAATTCTAATTCTCAGCATCAGATAGTAGCAAGTGGAATGCCTTTCCTTTCATTTTTCCCTTTCAGCTGTATTTCCAAATGAAACTGACAGCCTCCTTGCAGAGATGTTTACAGGAACTTCTATCCAAAGAGTGTCAGTGGATGGATATAAAGGCAGTGCCCTTGAGGATGGACACTTAATGAGAGACTGGAACAAGGATGGGGAGAGTGAGGGGCCTCAAGCACACCTGGGGACTCCTATTCCAGACTACGGTGGTGAATGGCATCCATGTGGGGAGGTCTCTGATCAAAGCGCCAACCTCATTACACGTAAGAGTACACATTTAGGAGAGAATGACTCTAAATATGACGCATGTGGGGAAATACTTAAGCAGTCCTCCAGTGTTGGTGATCAGAAGAGGATTC
>NW_021914216.1:0-1238 GCF_006229205.1 Suricata suricatta | reverse complement strand
TCAAGAATCACATATAACACAATAACACACCTTAAAAAAAGATGATATTATTAATAGATGATGGAGTCCTGCATTAGGCAGAAAAAAGTGTATATACACAGATGATTTCAACACACAAAAATAATATTGCTTTGGTTTATAAATGTAAACTAATATGCACAACCTAATTTTGAATGCTATATTAAAATCGAGAAGGTGCACCTGGGTGGGTTAGTCAGTTGCGTGTCCAGCTTCAGATCAGGTCATCATCTCATGGTTCATGGGTCTGAGCCCTGCATTGGGCTCCCTGCTGTCAGCCCGGAGCCTGCTTCGGGTCCTCTGTCCTCCTCTCTCTCTCTCTCTGCCCTTCTCCCTCTTGAACTCTCTCTCTCAAAACTAAATTAAAAACATTACAAACTAAAAAAATAAAAATGAGAAGTGCACAGTGGTACAAATTAAATATTTACTAGAATACACACACATATATACATATATACACATGTGCATGCATGTATGTACATATTTATGTAGATGTATGTATATATACTTGTGATCTTCTACACAACTAGCATAAAATGGGATGGGACAGGAAAGATTGGTAGCCAGCTATTATTTCCTTCTGATAAAGATTGTTCTCAAGTTGATTCATTTTCTAACAGTGTGTCTATTAAAAAGTCATTTATTAGCCTAAAATCTCAGCTGTAAATGTGTAAATGATAACCAGAATGTCAAAACTTGGCAGAGAGGGTTAGTCGAGATATTAAATTGAAAGTGTAGTATGTTATGAGTTCTGTATGCAAATAAGATCTCCATGCACATGGATGACCAATGTGGTTTATGTCAACTTGCTTTCCTTGCATTTATTTATTTATTTATTTATTTATTTATTTATTTATTTATATTTTTACTATCTGAGTCATAGACAGTAATTGCAAAAACCAGCACAATTCTGATATTGTAAAAAAGTAAGTTAGTTTTCTCATCAGTTGTATTATGTGCCCAGTGCTTAGTACGTGTTTTAACATTCTGCAGTGGTTAGATTTTCCTTTTCATTAATTTCGCTCAAGACAGAGTTGAATGGAAGGTTACACTTCCTAGACAAAGGAGGGGCATGCACACACACAAACACACACACAAACATACTGACACAAACCACAATTTCACATGTTGGGGGAAAGAAAGAATAACAATTATTTTGATTATAGAAATGGTAAGGGAGAATTAACAATTTGATAGTGAATTATGCACCCATTTGGAAT
>NW_021914215.1:0-1238 GCF_006229205.1 Suricata suricatta | reverse complement strand
CAGGTGTTGATTTCCCAGGCTGGTTTGGGGACTCCCATGGGACTCTTAGGCCTGTTCTCAACTTGTGGCTTCGTGGTCAACCCCTGCAGATATCCTCATGCCTGTGTAAATGATTTTATTCTTTTTTGTGGAATAGTACTGCACATTTCATACAATTCGGCAGAGATCAATGTCTCATGTGCAACCAGTATTTCAGTACGGGCCACTGGATCACACAAATGAACATGCCTATCATTTCCCTTTGACCACACACATTGAGAAAGAAAAATAAAAGAGTATCTCCTAGAGGCAAATGCAACGTCTTTGCAAAAAGAAAAAATGATCCAGATTTGGATATAATGAACACATTGTTGCTAATCTCTGTATAGAACAATCGTGGTACAGAGTAGGGGCTCAGAACTGTGTATGGGAGTAAGGGAATGAATGAAATACTGTTTCAAATATCTGTCTAGAGGGGCACTTGGGAGCTCTGTCACCTAAGTGTCCAGGTGTTGATTGCAGCTCAGGTCTTGATCTCGGGGTCATGAGTTCAAGCCCTCTGTTGTGCTCCGCAGTACGCGTGAAGACCACTTAAAAAAAAAATCTGTAGAGAAGGAAAATGTTAGTTACATCGGGAAGTAAGCGACGTGGAGACTAACCACTCTTTGGGCATTGAAGCTTAACTTTTGATATCACAAAAACAACAGAGAAAATGAATACAAAATTCACTGGATCCAAAAAGTGGAGGAAAGTTCCCAAAATTCTTTGGGTGGCGTGGGGGAATGGAGAACCCAGAGAAAAACACAGAAGGACAAGTCTAGGGAGCAGCACATTCTGAAATTCACATACTATTCTTGCTGCCCGTTGCATCTCCCATTTAACCAGATGATATTTGAAGCAAATTGCCACAGTAATCAGCTTGCTTTTGGTTACTTTGTTTTAAAAGTGCCTAAAGCTTATTTCCTAGCACCTGAGGCAGATCTACTGGCCAGGAAGGCAGAGAGCAGGGACCAACCACAGTAGCTGGGAACGCCTGGCCTGGTGGGAACTAAGAGCTTGCCTGAGGCCAGGGAGCCTGGAAGGCAAGGCTAAAGGAAGTGCAGGCCAGGTCAGCAAACCTCTTTTAGGCATTCTAGTACGTTCTGACTTTTCCTTGTGAGTGATGATTGGGAGTTAAGTAGTAAAACTCCCTCGAATGCTGGTTTTCTGAGCACAGAGACTGTTGATGCAGAGCACGGTGTATCACAGGGCTCGGTGCA
>NW_021914214.1:0-1238 GCF_006229205.1 Suricata suricatta | reverse complement strand
GATCTGACACTGGAAATGAACTTCACACTTTTACCCAGGGTCATTTGCAATGTGTTTTCCTCTCAAAAGTGTTTGGTTAGGAAGTTCCATGGTACAGATGGTGTTGGAATAACCAGATATCCATATGCAAAAATAAATAAATAAATCTAAATACAGACCTCACATTCTTTACAAAAATTAAACTCAGAATAAATTACAGACCTAAATGTACAATGTAAAACTATACGACTTAGTCATAAGCTATTATAGATAGAAATGATGCAGGAGAAAATCGATATGACCTCTATGGCAATGACTTTTAGATATGATGCCAAAGGCACAGTCTTTGAAAGAAAGAATTGATAGACTAACTTCACTAAAATTAAGAATATTCTGTTCTGAAAATTACACTGACAAGAGATTGAGAAGACAAGCCACAGATAGGGAAAAGTATTTACAAAAGACACATAAATTAACAAAATAAACAAATAATTATTAAAAATCAATAATAAGAAAGCAAACACCAATTGACAAATAAGTCCAAGACCTTAACAGATCATCTCACTAAAGCTCATATGCAGATGGCAAATAGACATATGAGAAGACGTTCTTCATCTTTTCTCAATTATCACTAGGAAAATTCAAATTAAAACAACAACAAGATACCACTACACACCTGTTAAAATGGCCAAAATCCAGAAAGTGACAATACCAAATGTTTGTAAAGGTGTGGACCAATGAATGTTCATTCACTACTGGTGGAAATGCAAAATGGTACAGCAAGTTTGAAAGCAATTTTACACTTTCTTATAAAACAAAACATAACTCTTACCATATGACCCAGCAATGATGTTCTTTGGCATTTACTCAGAGGAGTTGATAACTTATGCCCATGCAAAAGCCTTCACATGGATGTTTATAGAAGCTTTATTCATAATTGCCAAAATTTGGAAGCACCCAAGATGTCCTTCAATAGACAAACATATAAATAAACTATGGTACATACAGACAATAAAATATTATTCCTTACTAGAAGGAAGTGAGCTATCAATCCAGGAAAAGACATGGAGTAAACTTAAATGCATATTACTAAGTGAAAGAAGCCAATCTGAAAAGGTGACATATTGTATAATTCTTTTTAAAAAATTGTAATGTTGATTTCTTTTATTTTTTAATGTTTTTTAATTAATTTTTGAGAGAGAGAGAGAGAAAGAGAGACATTGTGAGCAGGGGAGGGTCAGAGAGAGAGGGAGACACAG
>NW_021914213.1:0-1238 GCF_006229205.1 Suricata suricatta | reverse complement strand
TCTGTATCCCTTGGGTAAATCCCAGCAATGCTATTGCTGGGTCATAGGGGAGTTCTACTGTTAATTTTTTGTGGAACCTCCACACTGTTTTTTAGAGCAGCTGCACGAGTTTACATTCCCAACAAAAGTGTAGGAGGGTGCCCGTTTCTCCACATCCTCGCCAGCATCTATAGTCTCTTGATTTGTTCATTTTAGCCACTCTGACAGGTGTGAGGTGGTATCTCAGTGTGGTTTTGATTTGTATTTCCCTGATGATGAGTGTCACACCTATTTTGAAGGTAGACTTTGTATCAATGGCTTCTCTGATGCCTTCTGTGCTTTTTTAAAGCCTAGCAATGAATTTTATAATAATTATTCTAAATTCTTGTTCAGTTATGTTGCTTAAATCTGTATTGAGTAGTTCTGTGGCTGTGATTTCTTCCTGGATTTCTTTAGAGGAGAGGTCTTCTGTTTTGTCATTTTGGTTAGCTTTCTGTCTCTTGTTAGTTTTGAAAGCTCATTATGCACTGTGCCCCTGTTGGTATTGCTCTATTAAAGAAGGCTTATTGACTGTCCAGGGCCTGTTGCTTTAGAAAATGTTTTTTTAATGGTATCTCTTGGTTTCTCTTGTGCCTTTGATTATTTTATTTCCATAATCAGAGATATTTGGGACTCTCCATCATGTGTACTTTGGCTTGTTTCTTGAGGTAGCCCTTGAAACGAAAACAGACATACACACAGGGAACAAAAGCTCTCAAATGCACAGACAAATTAAGTAAACAAGCAAACCAAAAACGGGAAAGAAAAGAAACCAAGAAAATAAAGGAAAAAGTAAAGAGAAAAGTGGGGGTGAGGGGGAGGACAGAGACAACAAAAGACAAAGGGCATTCTGAGAGGTAAAACCTGTGAAGGGGAGAGATCAAAATGAGATAAGGGAAAATATATCTGGATGGCAAGTATTGATCATATCACGGCAGTGCATCAATGGTGGTCTTTCCCAGACTCCAGGGGAGAAAAGAAGCAAAGGAAAAAGGAAAAGAAAAAAAGAAGAAATAAGAGGGGGGGGGAAAGGCAACTCTCCAGTATGGATGGGCATGGTTTGGTGTAGGTAGGTAAGGTCTCCAGGGTTACTCTCTGAGACCCTGCCTTGGTGGTTGCAGGGAGAATAATGGTGGCACCCCAAGCCCTTCTTGGACCATGCATGTCAAGTCTCTATTTTGTGTCTGATATCCCTGTGCCGCAGGCTGACCACGTTTTTG
>NW_021914212.1:0-2461 GCF_006229205.1 Suricata suricatta | reverse complement strand
TCTCCATCCTGTTATGTTCAATCTCAAGGTGTCCTCAGGTTTTAAATGAATTTCTTGTAGACAGCAAATAGATGGGTTTTATTATTTTTATCCATTCTGCTACCCTAATTCATTTGGTTGGAGCATTTAGTCCATTTACATTCAGTGTTATGATTGAAATATATGGGTTTGGAGTATTGTGTTCTCTGTAGGATTCATACTTGTCATGGTGTCTCTAGTACCTTGTGTTCCTAGCAACATGTCCCTCAGAGTTCCCCTTAGGGTTTCTGGTAGGGGTGGTTTAGGGGCAATGAATTCTTTCAATTGTTGTTATTTTAGGAAAACCTTTATTACTCCTTCGATTCTGAATGACAGGCTTGCAGGATAAAGGATTCTTGGCTGCATATTTTTCCTGCTCATCACATTGAAGATTTTATGCCATAACTTTGTGGCCTGCCATCGTTCAGTACATAGGTCTGCAACTACTTTGATAGGATTCCCTTTGCCCTTTTATCCGTAGCTGCTTTCACAATGCTCTTTAACCATGTATTTTGCTAGTTTCATTCTGATATATCTTGCAGAAGACTAATTCATGTTACATATGAGAGGGTTCTCTGTGTCTCTTGGATTTCAGTGTCTGTTTCCTTACCCCGATTTGGGATGTTCTTGACTATAATTTTTTCAAGTATCCCTTCAGCTCTTTCTTCCTTCTTCAGGAATTCCTATGGTATGGATATTGTTCCCTTTGATTGTATCCCTCAGTTCTCAAATTCTCCTATCGTGTTCTTGGATCCATTTATCTCCCTTTTTCTCAGTTTCCGCTTTTTCTATCGTTGTGTCTTTTAATTCACCTATTCTTTTCCCCGCCTATCTAATTCGTGCCTTGGTTGCTTCCATTTTATTATGCACCTCATTTATAGCATTTTCTCATTGATCAGAACTATTGTTAAGGTGCATAGTCTTTGTAGCAAAACTTCTCTAATGTCTTCCATGACTTTTTCAAGCCCAGCAGTTAATATTATGACAATTGTCCTAAATTCTTGCTCAGCTATGTTGCTTATACCTGTTTTGACCAATTCTGTCGCTGTGACTTCTTCCTCCAATATCTTTAGAGGACAGTGTTTTAGTTTCATCATTTTGGCTAGTTTTCTGTCTCTTGTCAGTTGAAAAAGCTTGTTATGTGCTCTGCACCTGTGAGTACTGCTATATTAAAGGATGCTCATTGAGTGTCTGGGACCTGTCCATTCAGGAAATGTTCATTCAATGGGTTCCCTTGGTCTTTCTTGTTGTGCCTTTGGTTATTTTATTTCCCTACTCTTAGTGATATTTGGGACTCTCCACCATGTGTACTTTCGCTTGTTTGTTGAGGTGTCCTGGAACAGAAAACAGACAGACAAACAAATAGGGAACAAAAGCACACAAATGTACAAACAAATGAAAAAAAGAGGCAAACAAAAAGGGAGAGGAACAAAAGACAAAGGGCAGCTTAAAAGCAGAATGCCAGATATCCCAGTTATAAATAAAGAGCAGGGTAGAGGCAGTGCTGATGGAAGAGCATATATAAAGAGAAGTGCCAGGGATGTGAAGAAAGAGAAATTGAACTTAGACCTGGATAATGTTACCCTGAGAAAGTGTATAGTCTGATTATTTCAGAGACAAAGGAAGGTAATGACAGAGCTGTAGAATATATTTCAAGAGAGTGAATTAGGGTTGCCTGAGTGGCTCAGTCGGTTAAGCGTTGGACTTTGGCTCAGTCATGATCTCACGTTAGTGGGTTCAAACCCTGTGTCAGACTCTGTGCTGACAACTCAGAGCTTGGAGTCTGCTTCTGATTCTGTGTCTCCCTCTCTCTCCACCCCTCCTTGCTCATTCCATGTCTCTCTCTGTATCAAAAATAAATAAAAATTTGAAAAGTAAAAAGAGAGAGAGAATGAACTAGATATGACTGTTTAAGCAAACCTATAACCAGAATACCCATTCCAGGGGAGGGGCAAGATAAGAATGAACTAAGGGAGAGATATCTGAATTGCAAGAATTGATCTAGAGTTCATCACAGCAATACATCAGTGCTGGTTTTGGGGGGAGGAGCTGGACTGTTTCCACAGCATCCAACCAGGTCTGGTAACAAAGCAGCTTGGCAAGTCAGATGGGTGTGGTTTATTGTAGACGGATCTCGCTTGCACTGTGGGTCTCTGGGGCTGCTCTCTGAGGCCTCACCTTGGTGGTTGTGGGGAGAAAAATGTCAGACCCCCAGTCCCTTCTCAAACCAAGTTTTGTAATCACTCTTTTGGGTCTGATCTTATTCTGCCCTTGGAGTAGCCCAGGTGAGCATTGCTCTATGTCCCACCCCCAGCCTCGTTTTCAGCTCTTATTCCATGTGTAGTAATGATGGTGACTGAAAGGTAACCCCGGAATCCCAGGCCGGGGCCCTTCCTAGTGCATGACCAAGTAGGGGAGCAGTTTCTCCTGATGCCTATTGTGT
>NW_021914211.1:0-1238 GCF_006229205.1 Suricata suricatta | reverse complement strand
ATCAGCATTTCTCTATCTCTTGGGTAAATCCCTAGCAGGGCTATTGCTGGGTCATAAGGGAGTTCTATGGATAGTTTTTTGAGGAACCTCCACACTGTTTTCCAGAGCATCTGCACCAGTTTACATTCCCACCAGCAGTGTAGGAGGGTGCCCATCTCTCCACACCCTCACCAGCTTCTATAGTCTCTTGATTTGTTCATTTTAGCCACTGTGACTGGCGTGAGGTGGTATCTCAGTGTGGTTTTGATTTGTGTTTCCCTGATGATGAGTGATGTTGAGCATCGTTTCATGTGCCTATAGGCCATCTGGATGTCCTCTTTGGAGAAGTGTCTGTTCATGTCTTCTGCCCATTTCTTCACTGGGTTATTTGTTTTGTGGGTGTGGAGTTTGGTGAGTTCCTTGTAGATTTTAGATATTAGCTCTTTATCTGATACGTCATTTGCAACTATCTTTTCCCATTCTGACGGTTGCCTATTAGTTTTCTTGGTTGTTTCCTTTGCCTTGCAGAAGCTTTTTATCTTGATGAAGTCCCAAGAGTTCAGTTTTGCTTTCATTTCCCTTGCCTTTGAAAATGTGTTGAGTAGGAGATTGCTGTGGTGGAGGTCTAGGAGGTTTTCTCCTACTTTCTCCTCGAGGGTTTTGATGGTTTCCTGTCTCACATTCAGGTCCTTCAGCCATCTTGAGTTTATTTTTGTGAGTGGTGTAAGAGAGTGGTCTAGTTTCATTCTGCATGTTGCTGTCCAGGTCTCCCAGCACCACCTGCTAAACAGGCAGTCATTTTTCCATCGCATACTCTTCCCTACTTTGTCAAAAATTAATTGGCCGTACATTTGTGGGCCCAGTTCTGGGTTCTCTATTCTATTCCATTGGTCTATGTGTCTGTTTTTGTGCCAATACCATACTGTCTTAATGATGACAGCTTTGTAGTAGAGGTGAAAGTCTGGAATTGTGATGCCTCCCGTTTTGGTTTTCTTCTTCAATATAACTTTGGCTCTTCGGGGTCTTTTGTTCCATACAAATTTGAGGATAGTTTGTTCTAGCTTTGAGAAGAACGCTGGTGCAATTTTGATGGGGATTGCATTGAATGTGTACATTGCTTTGGGAAGTAATAACATTTTCACAATGTTTATTCTTCCGATCCATGAACAGGGAATGTTTTTCCATTTCTTGGTGTCTTCTTCAATCTCTTTCATAAGTTTTCTATAGTTTTCATCACATAGGTCTTTTACATCCTTCGT
>NW_021914210.1:0-1238 GCF_006229205.1 Suricata suricatta | reverse complement strand
TAAGGAACAGTGGAGGTCTCGGCGAGGCCAGGCCCCACTCAGCAGGAAGAGCCGCCGCGCTCTGCACCAGCCAGCTGGAGGCCTCCGCCGGCCACCCGTCCCCACGGTGCACATGCGGCCTGAGCAGAGCGGCTGGCGGTGCCCGCTCCCTCCGGAGCAGTCACGGGTGGGCGCTGCGGCTTCCCTGTGAGGGCCCTCCCGCCCACGGGGCCTCTCGTGGCCCCCCCACACTCCGAAATGTGGCTCGCATGTGGTAAGAGGCACCCTCCACACACCCAGGTCCGCACTTAGCCCGGAGCCTCACGTGTCCTCACTTCCTCCCAACGTAGGCGTCGGCGGGGCGCTTGCTGCCACGCACTGTCGGGACAGAGGGCAGCGTGGCCCCACAGGTGCTTCTCTCTTGGACTTGCTGGCCCTGGAGCCATCGTGGACCCACTGCACATGAATGTCTGATGACTGAGGCAGTCTCCTGGGTTTGCTGTTCCAGAAGATTCCGTGGGGCTGTTTAACTGCCAGTTCCTTGCGGTGCTTTGCTCTCATCAGCAGGAATTCATCGAGACGTGACCAGCTCAGGGGACAAGCATATGGCCAGCCACTTCACGGTGCACCCTGCGCTGCCGTCCGGAGGCCCACAGCCACACAGCATGGCAGGCCTGCGGCCACCTGCTGTGTCAAGTGAAGGAGTGGAGTCAGCACTCCTAGCCTCTGTCGGGGGTGGGGGAGCGACGGCCTGTCAGCTGGAATTGTCTCCAGGGCCCTCCTGCAGATTCCTCAGGGCTTTCCTACACTTCAGTTTGGAAGTGTCGGCAGCCCTGGAGGCCCAGAGGACCGAGTCTTGGAAATGCCCCAAGGCGCTGGCCTCTGCCTTGAAGTTCCCTGTGAGAGCAGCGGGTTGAGAATGGGGAGGGCCCAGCACGGCGGCGTCGCCCACAGGTCAGGGGGAGTGTTGGGCCAGGCAGGGGTTCAGGCCTCTGCCACCCGGGCACTAAGTTATCCTTCCCCAACCTCACCTTCCAGACCTGTCAAGTGGGGCTGTGATCCCTACCTCGGTCAGGGGGCCACAGGGGCCCCTGGGTGAGGTGTAGGGTCCCCCTCCCCCAGGCAGGGAAGGGGCTCCTGCGGGCTGCTGACCCTCCCCCACTTCAGAGCATGGTCTCTGGAGGAGAGGCTGGCCGTGCCCCGGGCGCTGGACGCATTCATGTCTCCCTTGCCTCCGCAGACATCGCCGAGGCCGGCAC
>NW_021914209.1:0-1238 GCF_006229205.1 Suricata suricatta | reverse complement strand
GCCTTCAAACTGCACAGTCACATGCCTCTCCTGAAGCTGCCCGGCCAGTGTCTGATCTGAAGACAGAAAAGCCGCTCCTGTGCGGAGAAGGATTTGCCAGAGGCTCCTGAGCCCACGCAGGCACATGTTGCCCCGGCACAGAAAGAGCAGCCTCAGCCACCTTCACTGGCCTGGCCGGACTGTGGACTGGGCGCCGATAACACTGAAATGACACCCTAAGAGGCAGTCCAGCCAGAGAGGAGAAAATGGCACCAGGTCAGATGCGACATTCACTACCTACATCTGCACACACAGTGTCACCTCACACACAGGAGCTTATTAAACTGAACTCATGACAAGAAGCCTGGACTCGCCGGGCCGTTAATCCAGTCACGGCCTGAGAGTGGAGATTCAGAAGAGACAAGAAAAGTGAAGTGATGTCACAGGAGGACTTAGAACATGACACTCTTTACAACATTTACGACAGAAACGCCCAGGCTGTGGGCTGTGGAAAATGAAGATAGGCGGGTAAGGGGAAGAGAGCCAGGCCGGGACACCCCGACAGGAATGGCTGGCCTCCAGCTGGATTTTTTCCTTCCGGGGAGTCATGCCTGCTGAGAAAGACAGTGAACGAAGCTTTTATTATGTATTTTTCCTGAGTTACAGTGACATCAGGGACCAAGGTCCCCTAGACTTCCTCCTTCTCGTGCCTTCGAAAGCATCTCTGACGCAGCGGAAGGTCTCACAGCAGGGAGAGGGACTGACATCTTGCGCAGGATATTCACACAGGAAAGGGGCCATTTTTGTTCTGCACAAGGTAACAGTGAGTTTCTGGTTCAATGTTTAAAAAAACCCCCACAAAACAAAAAGCATAGTCTCAAAACACAAAGCAATTCACCGAAGACGTCAGGCTCCAGCGGGAGGGAGAGCTCCCCACTGAGAGCTGTCAGCTGAGGGAACGCAGGCCACCGTGCAAGATCCCGCAGCCCCGGAGTGCAGGCTCTCCGGCCCCTGAAACAGCGACACTCAAGGTTTTGGAAACGTGATTTCTAACATTTTTAAAAATTTACATTTATTTATTTTTGAAAGACAGAGCCCAAGTGGGGAAGGGGCAGAGAGAGAGGGAGACACAGATCCCGAAGCAGGGCTCAAACTCACGAACCATGAGATCATGACCTGAGCCAAAGTCGGACGCTTACCTGACTGAGCCACCCAGGGGCCCTGCAGACTTGATTTCTAAAACATGAGTGCATTTTCAG
>NW_021914208.1:0-1238 GCF_006229205.1 Suricata suricatta | reverse complement strand
GTTTTGTGGGGTAATTTGCTTCTAGGCTGGATCATGTTATTTTACCTAGTTTTTAAAATAAATGAAACATTTTATTTTGCCTCTGAACATATCATGGGACCTCAGCTCTACCCATGCTCTGCTTGAAGGAAAAGTCAGTCTTATTAGCATCTGATATTATTGCCCAATTGGTTATAAATTGTGCTGGTTAGTTTTGTTTTATTTTATGATTTTTTGAGAAATATATGCCAATTTAAGATTATAGAATTACAAAAATAAGTCCAAAATCTTTTGTCCACAGGAAAAAACTGTATGTGAATGTCTGTAACAGTTTCATTCACAAACACTAAAATTTGAAAACAATAAGAAATCTGCACATGGATGTTTATTCAAGGTTTATCTCTAATCACTCAAACCTGGAACCAACTAAGTTGCCATCAAATAGATGGTACATTTATAAAATGGGGTATTATTCACAGTACAATTAGAGTTGAATCACATATCTGAAGGAGCAAAACTCTCAAAAGAGTACGAACATTTGTGGTTTCTGGGAGACTGGAAGTAGAAAAAGAGTTAATCATATGAAGAGAGGAAAATGTTTCCCAACAATGCAATTATTCTACATGATAGTATAATGACAATGAAGTGGCACTATGGCAATGCCACAATTCATTGAAAACTATACAGTCACAGACAGAACCTTAGGGTGTGGATATAAAAAGGTCATTTAGGAGAGTTGGGACCCATGATGGAATGAAGAGTGTGGCAATCCTACTGACTTCCAGGAACCCACCTCAGGGCATGGACTGTGAGAAAGCTGCTGAGCTGAGTGACTTTGAAAATGAGTGGAGCCTCTACATGTAAAGACATAAGAAACTGCATGTAAGTTCTGAATCTAGTAGAAAGGGTTGTATCCCACGGTGAACAGGTAGATTGTTTTGAATTGGCTGTGCCATGTACTAGAGCTGAGCCAGTAGGTAAATGATGGTGGTGGAGCCAGAGTGCTCACTTTAGGAATTGAAAGTCACAGCTATAACCAAGGGAGAAGACTTAAGTAAACTGTGTGGTCATGGATTAAAGCTGGAGATGGCAGTTTGGAATCACATATAATGTGGAAGTAGCCACCAATATGTGCACATTGTTGAGTTAGTTATACATGTCCTTTGTCTATCAGCTGAACAAGAATGGAAGCAATGATGCCTCCTGGCAATGAGATGCATTTTCTCATATATCGCTTCATAACACCATTCTCCAGGGAG
>NW_021914207.1:0-1239 GCF_006229205.1 Suricata suricatta | reverse complement strand
GAAGGGATGACACACAGGCGTGAGTGCCGGGAGGCAGGGATCAGGGGGAACCGTGTTAGAATCTTCCCACTTGTTTTGCAGAGAAGAGGTGGAAAGGGAAGTAGATAGACGTGTCAGTAGCCAACAGAGGAAGATCTGTCCTTGGGTTTTAATCTCACAGCATTTACAGTCCTCAACACTGAGCCAAGGCAGCGGATGGTGGTCTCCGTGCTGAGCTCCCGGCTTGCTCTTTGGACTGGACTGTTTACCTTGCCACTTCCTTTATTGATTCTGCTTTCTTTTACCTCTTAGTTTAAATCAGCTGTATTAAGTGTATAGTTTGGGCAATTTGAACAAATGTCTATATCCATGCATCAACCACCACACAATTGAGATGTTAAGACATTTCCATCACCCCAGGAAGTTGCTGTATGTCCGATTGGTGCTGATCATGTCGCATCTCTGGCTGCAGGAAGCCACTGATCTACTTTCTGTCTATGGCTTAGTTTTGTTATTCGAGAATTTCATATAGACGGAGTAATACAGCATAGATTCTGGTATTGGGCTTCTTTTGCATACCATGATTTTGAGGTTTCTCCATGTTGTTGTGTCAGTAATTCATCCCTTTTTATTGCTGAATAGTATTCTGTTGTATGAATATTATACAAGTGTTTAATCCATTCACCTGTTGATGAACATATGGGTTGTTATTATTAAGCTGCTATAAGTATTCATGTCCAAGTCTTTGTTTTATTTCTCCTGGGTAAATACCTAGTAGTAGAATTGTTAGGTCACATAATAAGTGTGTATTTCAATTTCTAAGATATGGCCAAACTATTTTGCAAAGTAGCTATGCCATTTTAAATGTTTTTTTAATTTTTTAAATTTTTATTTATTTTTGAGAGAGAGAGAGAACAAGTGGGGAAGGGGCAGAGAGAGGGAGACACAGAATCTGAAGCAGGCTCTAGGCTCTGAGCTGTCAGCACAGAGCCCCATGTGAGGCTTGAACTCATGAACTGTGAGATCAAGACCTAAGCTGAAGTCAGACGCTTAACCAACTGAGCCATCCACCTGCCCCTAAAATGATTCTTTTAATATTTATTTATTTATTTTCCTTTTTAAAAAATTTAATATAGTTTATTGTCAAGTTGGTTTCCATATAATACCCAGTACTCATTCCAACAAGTGCCTTCCTCTATGCCCACCACCCTCCTTCCCCTCTCCCTGACCCCCCATCAATCCTGTTTGTTCTCAATATCT
>NW_021914206.1:0-1239 GCF_006229205.1 Suricata suricatta | reverse complement strand
GTTAAGTCATTGGCCTTTGGACTCCAGAGCTAGCTTTTTAAATCACTGTTCCCTTACATTCTCTCTTTTAAACTGATTGACATGGTGAAATACGGCTCTGCCATGTACAACACTGCTAGGTTACCAGTTCGCCTCTAACACAATATTCTTTGAGGTTCTTAGCATGTACATGAGTAGTGCAGAAACATGGCTGATAATAGTAATCACTGGAGTATTTGAAAAGATGTATGTGTATATATATGATACAGTTTTAGTATATGTGTATGTAGATATGTATGGTATATATATAATATGAATATATTTTAGTTATAATATATATATATAAAGAGAGAGAAATTGTGAGTCTGTGTGTGTGTGTGTGTGTGTGTGTGTGTGTGTGTGCATGTGTGTGTGTGATTGAATGTGAAAGAGAGAAAGAGTTTGGCCTCACCCTGAATTGGTGTAATCATTCATTGATTTGGAATGAAAACAGAAATCTGTATTTTTCAAAAGATTGCAGGCATTTCTGAAAATTAGTCAAAATTGGGGAGCTGTGGTTTCTGGATTCTCTGAGCTTCTTAGTGTGTCATATCCACCCAAGATGCTGCCACCAACCCCAGCCCTTATCTTCCAGTACATGTTCCAATGTCATTGAAAAATACTCTTCAAACACACCATCTTCTCTTATGACTCCACAGTACTTAAAAATCACACTTTTTCTGGAAAAAACACCCATCTTTTCACTCATTTGTCAAATTCCTTCCCTACTGTTCAATCTACATGTGTGTGTACTCTTATGGGAAGGTTTTTCTTTTTCTCCGTATCTGGTTCCAGACTTCCTTCTTCTGATCTGCCCACTGTGAAAGGACTTACTTTAACAACATTGTCAGGCCTCTGTTCTCCACTGAAGGACAGATGATAAGGAAAATGGCATAGAGCAGGGGATTATTGATTCTGGTGTTTAAGATCTGTCATTCATATGTTTGTAACAGTGATGTTGATGATTAGTAAACTGGAGCCAGAATGTTGTACATTTAGTTTAACAGATGAAACATCTTTATCCCTAAAAGAAGACGCAAACTGCAGCAGAACTACAAATAGAATATAATCAACACCAATCAAACATGACAGAGGAGGTCACAGGAGGGCACTTGTGTGGTAAAACCAGGACTGATTTATCTGTTTATTTCCCTTTCTGCATATGAGAAATTGGACACAGTCCAGACCAATACAAAACTAACAGGATGTAGTGAGTCTGGG
>NW_021914205.1:0-1239 GCF_006229205.1 Suricata suricatta | reverse complement strand
TATGTGTGGGTAAGACATTGTGCTTTTTATTTGCATTTCTCTTATGAGCAGTAATATTGAGCAGGTATATATTGGTTATATGGAGGCCTTTTGTTTCTCATTATTAAGTATGATGTTAGCTGTGCATTTTGCAGATTTTCCTTCTCATATTGAGGAATCTCCCCCTCTATTACTGGATTGGTGATTTTCAATCATAAATGATGTAAGCTTAGTTGAGTCCTTTTTTCTGAATCTATTGATATATAATCATATGACTTTTCTTTTTAGCCTATTGATGTGATTGATAGGTTACAATAATAGATCTTTAAATGATAACTTCACCTGTATACCAGGAATAAAGTCTATTTTAATGTGTATATTATTCTTTTATAATTTTATTTGCTAATATGTTTGAGGATTTTTGCCTTTGTGCTAATGAGTGATATTGGTCTGTAGTTCTTTCTTATAATGTTTTTGGTTTTAGTGATGCTGACCTCAGAATGGCTGCAAGTGTTCCTTCTGCCTCTGTTTTGTAGAAGAGGTTGTAAATAATTTATATAATTTCTCTCTTAGATATTTGGTCAAATTCATGAGAGAAAGGGCACCTGGGTGGCTCAGTTGGTTAAGTGTAGGACTCTTGGTTTTGGCTCAGGTCATGATCTCATAGTTCATTTGTTCCAGCCCCGCTTGGGATTGTCTCTCTCACCTTTTCTCTCTGCCTCTCCCTTGCTCATGCTCTCTATCTCAAAAGAAGTAAATAAATAAATTTTATTAAAAAAATAAGAAAAATAAAATATTTTATTTTACCTTCCATTATTCCTTCTCTTTTACTCTTTTTTTTTCTTTACATATGTCTGAGTTTCTAATCTACATCAGTCCTTTCTGAAGCATTTCTTGCAAAGCAGGTATGGTTGTGACAAATTTCCTGAAATTTTATTTGACAAAGTCTTTATTTTTTCTTCTCTTTTGAAGAATAATTTTAATGGATACACATTCAAAGTGAGTGTTTGGTTTTTATCAACATTTTAAATATTTCACCCCACTCTCTTCTTACTTTCATGATTTCTGAAGAGAAGTACAGCATAATTATCAACCTTGCTCTTCCATCGGTAAGGTCTTTTTTAAATTTTTCTAGATTCTTTCAAGATATTCTCTTCATTTTTTAAATAGTTTCTGTAGTTTGAATGTTATTTCTACATGCATTTTAAAAATGTTTGCCTTACCTGATGTTCTCTGAATCTTACGTATATGACATTTTGT
>NW_021914204.1:0-1239 GCF_006229205.1 Suricata suricatta | reverse complement strand
ACTCTTTTCATTTGGGCTTGTATTGCTTGGTAAAGAAGAAAAAAGACATTGGGAACAACTTGTGTCTCGGAGGGCTAGCAATCAGAATTTTGCTCAGCTGACATGTTCTAATTCGTATCCATGAAAACTTCAAAGGCAGTGAGCTTACTATCATTCTTTGGTTGAATGGAGCCTTTGAAATGCTTGTTTTAGGAGCACCCGGGTGGCTTAGTCAAGTAAGCATCCAACTCTTGGTCTCAGCTCAGGTCTCGAGCTCAGGGGTGTGAGTTCGAGCCCTGCTCTGGGCTCTGTTCTACTCATGAAGCCTTCTTATAAAATAAATAAATAAAAGTTTTCTTTTAGAATTCTATCAGCTAATATGTTCAGCTCTAACTTATTTTAGAGCTGGGCGGGATATGCGGGTCATTTAGCTCAGTGCTCACTCGTGCGGCGCAGGGTGTGAGGAGAGGGGTGAAGCCCAGGACACGCACCACACACGCAGGGCTGCGGCGGACGCGTGGCTGTGGCACACGGGTGACTGGGGCCGGAGGCGCTTGGAAAACAGCAGGTGCAGAGAGAGGCCTCCTCTGAACCCCCCTCATGTGCCCGAACCCAGATCCTCCAGAAGGACATCGGTGAGCTCAGTCCCCTCCCCGGAGCCCCACCAGCCAGGAAGGGGGGCTCTTGTCACAGGAGAGGACCTGAGAAGTGAGCCCCACACCCAGAGCGACTGTCACAAACCGTCCCCCTCCCATCTGTTCCTCCGAAAACCCAGCCGTCCCCCCACCCGCTCACCCCCCAAGATGGCTGCACCCCTCCCTCCTGTACCAGGAGGGTGTATATGCTCTCAGACCCCACTGCGCTTCGGGGTCTTTACCTGACGGCCTGGGATGCCCAGTGTGTTTCAAGTCTAAGACTAAGCAATAATTTCATTCTTATAAGGACTAAGAATTAGCATATTTGATCTGTGAATAATGGTTAAGAAACCAATTACCTTAGACCGTCCAGCTGCCGCAACATAACACCAGAGCCTGGGGGTGGGGGTGTAAACAACAGAGATTCATTCCTCAGAGTTCTGCAGGCCTGAAGTCTGAGGTCAAGGCGCCAGCAGATTTGGTGTCTGGTGAGACCGTGTCATAAATGGCGTCCACCTTCCCGCCCACTCAAGCCCCCACAGCGTGCTTCTCCAGCTCCTGGGAGGCTCCTTGTTTCCCTGTCACATGCTTCCTTGGGAGGGCGCTCACCTCACCACTCTCTCCA
>NW_021914203.1:0-1239 GCF_006229205.1 Suricata suricatta | reverse complement strand
AGGAAGGGGCACTTTAGGTCAATAAAGGGAATATAATCGAGAATTGTCCGGAGCACTCCTGTTCTATCATAAAAATTCACAGAAATATGCTATTTCATGATATATGACTTTTTTCAACATTTAAAAAAATGTTTAAGTATTTATTTATTTTTTGGATAAAGACAGTGTGGGCAGGGGAAGGGCAGAGAGAGAGGGGGACAGAGGATCTGAAGCGGGTTCCACACTGTCAGCAGAGATCCTGATGTGGGGCTTGAACTCATGAACCATGAGGTCATGACTTGAGCTGAGGGTGGACGCTCAACCGACTGAGCCCCCCAGGCACCCCTGTTTTCAACGTTTTAAATGAAACATTTCAAACATAATTATGTTCTCCATGAAAATATCTCTATACCCATTGCCTAATTTCTACTATTAGTATTTTACTGTATTTGCTTTATCATGCATCTCTCCATCTATCCATCCATCAATGCATTTTATTTTTTTATGCATCTCAAAGTAAATTGCAGACATCAGGAACTTCCCCCTAGTTACTTCAGGATGTTTATCTTTAGAATCAATGTTTGTTTATAGTTTTTTTTAATATATTTTAATGTTTGTTTATTTTTGAGTGTGATAGAGTATGAGGAGGGGAGGGGCAGAGAGACGGAGACACAGAATCCGAAGCAGGCTCCAGGCTCCGAACTGTCAGCACAGAGCCCGACACAGGGCTCGAACCCACGAACCACGAGATCATGACCTGAGCTGAAGTCAGATGCTTAACTGACTGAGCCCCCCAGGTGCCCCGGTGTATAATTAGTTTTAAAAGTGCTGTATTATTTTACAATCCCACTAACAAGATAGGAAGCTCTGGTAGCTCTTCATCCTCATTAGCGTTTGTCGGGGGTCAGTTGTTTACATTTTAGCCATTCTGTTGCATATGTAATAGTATCTTATTATTTTAACTTGCAGTGCCCTGATTGTTAATGATATTATCTTTTTCATGTGTCTGTTATCCATGCATATGTCATCTTTTGTGAGCCATCTGTTCAAATCCTTTGCCAATTTTTCCACTGGGGTGGTTTGCCTTTTTATTATTGAGTTGTGGAAATTCTGTATTCATCCTGGATACCAGTTCTTTTCAGATACGTTTTGCAAAATTTTCCTCTAGTCTATAGCTTGCATATTGGGTTTTTTTCCCTTTAGTTAATTTATTTTGAGGGAGAGAAACAGAGCACATGAGCAGGGAAGGGGTGGGGGGGG
>NW_021914202.1:0-1239 GCF_006229205.1 Suricata suricatta | reverse complement strand
ATCCATGTGATATTTAAACACTAGGTAGATGCTTCATCTTCCCTCCTATTAAGTAGCAGCAGTATTCTTTTTAATATGTGAAGAAAATACTGCTTTTAACATCCTTTAAAAATTTCCATGAAAACCATATCTTATTAAAAAAAAAGTACCAATGAAACTAAGCTCAGTAGTTTTTCTTTTCATATTTTGTTTACTACATTCTAAGAAGCATGCCAGCAATATTCCTTATTTATTAACAACATATATTAAGAAAATAGTTTTTAAAAATATCTAATCACCACAGGTATTTGGTGTTGTGTTTTTTGTTTTGTTTTGTTTTGTTTTTGAGCAGCACAAATGGGAGAAAAGGAGGGCAGGGGGGAGGGGGGAGGAAGGGAGGGGGAGAGAGAGAGAGAATGAGAGAGAGAATATCTTAAGCAGGCTCCATGCTTAGCGCAGAGCTCAATGCAGGGCTTGATGCCCTGATCCTGGAATCATGACCTGAGCCAAAATTAAGAATCAGGCACTCAACCTATTGAGCCACCCAGGCACCCTTCAGGCATTTCTTAAGAAGTGAATTTTCAGACCCTAACAAACAAACTCTAAGCAAATTATTCATATTAAAACATTTTCTGATCACTTGAAACAACACTGGTATGTTAGTGTTTGCTTCTCTCCAATTCAAGAATGACTTTCAATTATCTGGCAGAGAAATTACTTACATATTTGGAATGACTCCACTTTGCTCTTACTAAAAAAGCCTGACAATGTCTTTGGCTTTCCATGAATGTGGCCATTAGGACCAGAAAATTAAAAAATGGACCTATCCTCTTAAAAGTACTATTTGAATTATCCTCTCCCAATGTAACTTTGTGCCTTGTCAAACATAAATTTATTTGGAACATATAGGAATACCACACTGTTCTATCTGATCTTTCTTTGTTTACCACAAGTTTAACATTTGGGAAGAGCTCAGAGCATTCTATAAACTCAGAAGGCAGTGTGGTAGAGTTAAGATAATCACTGGGTATGAAGTCTAGCTTTGTCACCAAATAGCTACTTTATTTTTGAGGCTACATTGTTTTATTCAGATTCATAACCTGGGCTCCTTCATTTTATAGATGTTTTTGGCAAGTAACTTAGCCTCTCTGTTTTCAATTTCTTCCCCTGTAAAATGACAAGTGCTTACCTCTGACAAAGATGTACTCTTTAACCTAATTCCTAGTTAGGCTCCTCAAAGCTCTCTAGGCCTCAAACTTG
>NW_021914201.1:0-2462 GCF_006229205.1 Suricata suricatta | reverse complement strand
CTAAATTTATTCTATGAATATATAAATGGCCATTATTTTTCAGTGTTCTATATTTAGAGAAAAGGTGACTGAAAAATAAAGTCTGTGTATTGCTTCACAATATCTAGCTTCCAATAACATACATTGATAAAAAAAATCAGGCTAACCTGAAATAAACTTAATGTTATAAGAAATTGTATTTCATTATTCCCAATAGTTTATTATAAAATATAGGCAGATTTCAGTTTCCAGGAGTTTCTGTTCTCAAAGTTATTCAAAACATATTTTGTATAGGTCACCTGTTAAATTACATTTGTATTAATCTTACCTGAAAATAATTGTTTTAATAGTATCAATTGAATACAAACTACTTTTTTTCTCAAAGCTGAGCATAATTTTATTTTTATAACTAAAAATATAATTTAGGAATCTACCATTTAACAACTCAACCTAAACAAATACTCAAACAGCATGTCTATTACTATTAGAAGTTGCTTTTTCATGGTGTCTTTTGATGAAATGTCTTTTGCTTAATGGGGTCTTTTGATTAAAAGAAATATCAAATTTTTATGAAACTCAACTTACCACTTTTTAAGTTTTATGGTTGATCTTTTGACCTCCCTAAGAAATACTTCCTATCAAAACCTGAAAGATAATTCTTTTAAAAGAAAATTTAGGTCTTCTTTTTTCAACATGATTTGGTTATTGTAAATCCTTTGTATTTATATATGAAGTTTGAAATTAACTTGTTAATTTCTATAAGAATTCTGGGATTTTGATCAAGATAGATTTGCAATTACCAATCATTTTAGAGACAATTGGAATCATAACAGTACAGAATCTTCTAATCTATGAGTATGGTACATCTCTACATTTTTAAAGGCTTTTACTTTATTTTAGTAAAATACGACAGTTTTCAGTGTAGTGGTCTGCATTCAGTAAAAGTTATTCCAAAATAATTGATGATTTTAAAATCTTATTGAAGGGCACCTGGGTGGCTCAGCCGGTTAAGCGTAGAATTTTGATTTTGGCTCAGGTCATGATCTGAGGCCATACATTGCTCTCTGTGTTGACAGAATGGAGGCTGCTTGGGATTCTCTCTCACCCTCTCTGTACCCCTCCCCTGATCATGCACTCATGCTCTCTCTCTCCCACTATCTCTAAATATAAGCTTTTAAAAGAATTAAAAAAATCTTATTGAAAATAGCATTTTTAATAAAATACCATTTTTCAATTTTTTTTGCTAGTTTGCTAGTTTATAGAAACAAAATTGCTATTTTCTTAGAGTTTTGTAAATTCACTTATTACACTTACATAGACATACTGTCCGCATGTAAAATACTTTTATTTATTCCTTCTCTATCATTATACTTTTTATTTAATTTTCTTAGATTATTCTATTTATGCCCTCAAGTGTAATAATGAAAAAATGTTAAATGACACACTCTTGTCTAAGTTGCCAAATTAGAAGAAACCATTCAGTGTTTCAGCATCAATAATATTAGCTATAGATCATCTGTACTATCTTTTTTATTAATTTTTTAATGTTCTTTATTTATTTCTGAGAGACAGAGAGAGAGACAGTGGGAAAAGGGGAGGGTCAGAGAGAGAGGGAGATACAGAATCTGAAGAAGGCTCCAGGCTCTGAGCTAGCTGTCAGCACAGAGCCCGACGCGGGGCTCGAACCCACGAACTGTGAGATCATGACCTGAGCCGAAGTCAGACGCTTAACCCACTGAGCCACCCAGGTGTCCCATCTGTACTATCTTTATAACTTGACAAAGTTAACTTTTCCCATTTTATGAGAGGTACTCTGAAACTACAAATTAGGTTTGAATTTTGTCAATTTTTTCCCTGGATTTTTTGAGATGATTATTTTTTCTTTTTTCTGATAAAATAAAATATTAGTTCGCTTTTATGGGATATGAAACAACTTTCCATAATTGGGATAAAATCATGCCAAAGTTCATTAAACCTTTTGTATGCTTCATATTTTAACTTGCTAACACTTTCTTTAAAAATTCAGTTTCAAGGGGCATCTGGGTGGCCCATTCGATTCAGCAACCAACTTCTGCTCAGTCATGATCTTACAGTTCATGAGTTTGAGTCCTGCATCAGGCTCATTGCTGACAGTACAGAGCCTGTTTCAGATCCTCTGTTCCCCTCTCTCTCCCCCCCACCACCTCACTCTCTTTCTCAAAAATAAGTAAACTTTTTAAAAAATTCAGTTTTTATGTTCATGAATTACTTTATTTCTTCATAAAATAAATTTGAAAGTGTTCTATTTCCCTCTATTTTCTAAAAGAATTTGTGTAATTGTTATGATTTCATTATTAAATGTTTGATAAAACTTACCAATTAAGCCCTTTGGGCCTTGAGGTCTCTTGGGAGAAAAGTTTTAATTTGAATTAAAGAAAAATAGATGTAGAGATGGCATTAGAAAGTATAATATTAAGTGAAATAAGTCAGTTGGAGAAAGACAA
>NW_021914200.1:0-1239 GCF_006229205.1 Suricata suricatta | reverse complement strand
GGTATTTTAACAATTCTTCCAGATTATTTTAATATACCTCTGTCCCTACCACCCTCATGAAGATAATCCTTTTCCTCAGCCCATTTTCTCACTAAAGGCCTCTTCCACTGTGCTGCTCCTGGATTCAGTTATGCTGTTGTTACATTACATAGACGAGAAAACTGGGTGATGGTGAAGTTGATCCTGGAATTTAGTGCTTCTGGTCTCTTAATCAGATTTCTTTTTCATATTGTCCCAACATCCCAAACTCAGAACTCTTCAACTGACCTCCCTACATTCTCTCTGTGCCTCAAAGGGGATGCTGCAAGTCCTTTACAATCAAGGCCACTGCTATGGAGTGATTCTAGAAGACGGCTCTGAGCTCACTTCATCCATTTAACTCCTGGTACCCTGTAACTATGACATCAAGACTCAAAGGAAGAAACTATTAGATGAACAAGGTTGCTCATCCAAAAATAAGGCCCTGCACTTGGATTGACATTACTGTCTGTTCTATATCAATCTGACACTGTTCACTACTAGTATCAGATACTTTCTTGTGTTGTGATCAGTACTAATAGAAACATAACATGCCAACTTGTTATATAAGTCACCTCCACCTTATTGTTATCCCACCTCATGCAAGTCTAGGATGAACAAAGAAACCTACCTCTCTCAAGGATCTGCGAAGGGTTGAGGCTTAAAGAAGTTGAGTGCCCAGTTCAATGACACAGACATTACAGTCTGCTTTCGGAGAGTTAACCACTGTGCTCAACATTGTGTTGTGAGGTTGAAAGAAAAGACTGGGTAAAAATGGCAGATACGTAAAATTACAAAACAATAAAATTATAAAAAACAATTTATACCCACTCTCTAAAACAACCATAACAAGAAGAGGAGATATTTGTTGGGTGCACTGGGATTTTTTAAAAATTCTATTTAAAAAATTTTTTTTATAATGATAATGTATCATTTTTAATTGGAAAATTGTTGGGTTTTTTTAAATTGCTTTTATTTAACCAGAGATGACCTCTTCTCCTGCAGAACTGTGTTTAAGTGTTAATTTTGTGAAGAAAGAATGGCAGATAAGATTTGAAGCCTTTGACCGCATGCTGCTAATTGCTGCATTGGCACTCATTCTTCCTGGGACTTGGGCTGGAAGTCCACATGTGTGCATCACCCACGGTGCTGCTGACACTAATACAAAATTTATATATATATTTTTTCTGGCAGGGCACTGGATAACGAGGGAGTACTCTC
>NW_021914199.1:0-1239 GCF_006229205.1 Suricata suricatta | reverse complement strand
TCAGTTAAATCCAAAGAGAACAGTGAAGGAAGGGAACAAAAATAAAGTTATCAATTACAAACACCTTAAGTGTGAATGACACAGATATATCACTTAGAAGACAGAGATGGTCAGAATGGATCAAAAACATGAACCAACTTTATATTGTCTGTAAGAAATCCATTTTAAATATAAAGACTTATGTTAAAATTAAAGAATTCTAGAAAGACATGCCACACTAACACTAACCAAAAGAAAGGTGGAATAGAGGGAGAATTATCAGAATTTAACATCTGACTTAGGAGAAATGGAATATGGGCTATATGGGAACTCTATACCATCCTCAAACTTTTTCTGTAATTGGAAGACTATCCTAAAACTGAAAAGTTCTTTTTTTAATAAGTAATTACCTCAAGAACATGCTACTAAGCAGTAGAAGCAGTACAATCTACCTTTGAGAGCAAGAATACCCAATATATGTCCATACGTAGAAGAGAAAAAATAAAGAATATTCAAGTTATAATCATAAACGTTTGTATGCCTTCCATACTATATGTAATTTTAATGCTTAATTTTACCTAATGCATTCTTTTAGGGCTGATTACTAGAATCAGAGCTTAAAAAGGAAATGTTTACATAAATCATTTATTCCATGGGTGTGTTCAAATGGGCAAGAAAGTGATGGAAAGAAACAGGACATAAACTAGGTAAGTCGGTGCGGTTCCACTTGATTTTTGCGCCTGAGTCGCCTTCTGCAGTTAACTTGCCTTGTGCCACGTGCCTAGCGCTTATAACCCCCCGTCAGACACTCAGGGGCCCGTCTCCACTGCAACCAGGCTGTATGTATCAGAACAACACAAATATTACAGGGCTCAACACTACGCGGATCATTTGATAATGAGAAAACAATGATAATGTAACATGGGCTGTTCAACCCGGTTTTTGATCTTTCTGTTAGATAATCCCTCACGTTTTCCTCCATTTCTTTGGCTACTTCTCCTATAGCCCAGAGTGAAGGACTTTCTACTATTTCTACACTCTCAGGGACAGAAACTGCTGACACAATCTCTTGTTTGTGCAAATGTTTTTCCAAAACAGATTGCATACTGTACCTAGTTATTACTTTTTCTTTATTACTCTCCTGCGTGTTAAATGTCTTAAAATTAGGCCCAGAGTCTAGAAAACAGGCAATTAACTAGTCGCTCTCATTCCAGAGGAAGCACAAATTGTCTATTTAAAGGATTCTCTCTTCTACAATGT
>NW_021914198.1:0-1239 GCF_006229205.1 Suricata suricatta | reverse complement strand
GAGGCAGGGAAGCGAGGTGCGTGGGGGCCCCCGGCACAGGCGCCGGAGAGGCCGCCCCCCGGAACCCCGGAAGTCCCCGGACCGGTGCCCGCCTGCGGGATACTCCACCACGGGAGGTCGTCGGGAGCCGGGTTGGGGGACAGCTGGCGGCAGGTGGGCGGCGGCGGTGGGGGCGGCGGGGGCAGCAGGTTGGAGTAGCCTGGCGGCAGCGCCGCCTGTGCAGGGTAGGGCACGTAAGCAGGAGCGCAGCTGGCGGGCAGTGCCGCCATGCTCGAGGGCAGCATCTTGACGGGTGAGAACTCGTAGGGGTACGAGGGATCGGCAGGGGGTGTGAGCGGCAGCTCGTGCGCCGCGCCAAAGGACGGCTGTAGGTGCGTTTTCTGCGGCGTCAGGCCCAGGCTGGGGTGCGGGGGCGGCAGCGCGCCGGGTGAGTGAGCGGGCATGTCGGCGGTCCACGGGTGAAAGAGCCTGGAGGGCGAGCCCAGCGCGGGATCGTAGGGCACCTGCAGGAAGTCCGGGGGCCCAGCGGCTCCCGGCTGGCCTATACGGCTACAGGTGGCGGCTAGTAGCGCCAGGGGCGAGTGCTTTCCCAGGTCCGGGGAGGCGCTGGGGGTGCGGTCCTGCATGGGCGGCGGCGGCGGCGAGGGCGGAGAAGAGACAAAAGGTTAGGGCTCCAAGCGCGGTCTTCAGGCCGGCCCGCCACCCCCACACCAGCTATTAAACCGCCGCCCCTCCCCCGTCCCGGCTGTTCCCCCTCCCCCATCGCACCCCACGCACGCACCCACCAGTACGGGTAACTTTTGGAGCCTGCGCTACCAGAACGCGGAGCGCTCGAGCGCTTCCTGTTAAACTACTTGGTGCAAAGAGACGCCATCCAGACTCGGAGGAAGCAGGCGCGAGGTGGGAGGGGAGAGGGATCCGACGGGCAGCTCCGGGCTCCGCGGTCAGAAAGGGTGTGGAAACACCCGCAGCCCAGCGGCCTATCCGCCCTCCCTCCCATCTTTTAAGCTGCTCTTGCGCTCCTCCTCCGCCCGCCCTAGGCTGAAATTCAGCAGGAGGGCCCAACAGGGTGAGCTCGGACTCTCAAGTCCGAACAATCCCCGGATTCGCGCGTCCCTCCCCCAAAGGCCACACTCTAGACACCAAGGTTAGGTGCGAAGTTGACGTGGGCACCAGTAGGTATGACTCCAGCTGCATCCACCGAACAGGGTCCCTTTAAGATTCAGGGGGTACAGAGTA
>NW_021914197.1:0-1239 GCF_006229205.1 Suricata suricatta | reverse complement strand
GGGTAGATAAAATTCCAGTTTTCTCTTTTTCCCCCAGTTTTCAGTGATGTTTGTCAGCTATCTATTATTTATTAGATTTGCATTTGCATGTTTCTGTTTGATTATTGAGTTTCAATAATCCATTAATCATCAGGAAAAACAGGATTCTTAAATTTCATTTTTAATAGGATAGTTTACAATTTAATATAAAGTTACAAATCTTGGTTAATGTGATCTTTTGGCATTTTGTATTTATAGTGCTCTTGTGTATGTTGCTAAAGTTATTATTGAAAACATTATCATCTTCAATTAATAATAAAGATGTATAGACAGGGTCTCTGTTGCCTTGCCACATATTTTTTTATTTTTAGCTCACATCTGATTTCTGTGGCAGATAATTTAGTGGGAGCTCAGAAATACCCTTCCATGCCTGCATTCCATCTCTGACATGGACACCATGAGTATCTGACCCAGAGCCTTCTCCAAATCAGGAAATTTTTGCAGCTCTCAGCTCTTATGCAAGCAAGGCTGAATTGCTTAAGAATTAACCTTGGGGGGACATTCTCAGAGAAGGATGAATGGCATTCTGGATATAAATGTCCCTAACTGTCTTTATTCAAGGTATAAAACTCTGGGAAGAATTCGGAGGATTTTTTGAAGTTACCATCAGACTAACCATTTTTTCACACAATAGTGACCTCAGCAGACTCAGTAATATATCTTCATAAGGGTATTTCATTCTTTTTTGATTCACTCTTTTTTTCCCTCCATAATATTTTATTGTCAAATTGGTTTCCATACAACACCCAGTGCTCTTCCCCTTAAGTGCCCTCCTCCATCACCACCACCTCTTTTCCCCCATCCCCCTTCCGCCTCAACCCTCAGTTCATTCTCAGCATTCAATAGTCTCTCAAGTTTTGCTTCCCTCTCTCTCCCCAACTCTCTCTCCCTCCTCCGCTCCTCTTGGTTCTCCATTAGGTCTCTCTTGTTTTCCTGCTAGACCTATGAGTGCAGACATATGGTTTCTGTCCTTCTCTGCCTGGCTTACTTCACTCAGCATGACACCCTCAAGGTCCATCCACTTTCCTACAAAAGGCCATATGTCATTCCCTCTCATTGCCATGTAGTACTCCATCGTGAATATATACCACATCTTCTTGATCCTTTCGTCAGGTGATGGACATTTAGGCTCCTTCCATGTTTTGGCTATTGTTGACATTGCTGCTATGAACATTGGGGTACATGTGCTCCTATGCATCA
>NW_021914196.1:0-1239 GCF_006229205.1 Suricata suricatta | reverse complement strand
GTAAAAGCTAGTAAAACACAGGCTATAGGCTCTCATTTACTAAGGTTGTCCCGTTTTGCATTTCTACATCTGTGCCTCATAAACTTGAGTAGGCTTTCATTTAAAAATGACAAAACAAAGTGTTCTTCCTCCTTGAGTCCCTATAGCACATCTCAGCAAACCCAGGTTGTGGCTCCCTTATTTTTACCCTCTGCTGCTCTTGTCACTTATTCCCTTCTCCGCAGAGCTCTGCTGCAGTTATCATGGCCCTTGTTTAGCAGACAGGCTCCATTCTACATGCTTGCTTTTACTGACTTCGCCTCAGCATTACGTCGTAACAAAGCTGTAAGCACAACCAGAACCGTGTTTTTCCTACTCTCTAAGACCTGGGCTGTTTTCCTGAAGAGGACCTTCAGTTTATGTTCCACTGTGTCTTGTTTGTGCCATTCTTCATTTACACGGCAGAGATGCTGTCATCACCAATTAACATTTATCAAGGGCCCCCTGGATGCATGGCCACAGAGGGGCTAATTTAATATTCTCTTTGTTTCAGGTATCAGGTGGTGCTTTCAAATGAATTTTTAAGTATCTCAACGATGATGAAGAAGAACAGTGGCATCAATTAGGATTCAGGAAGACAAGTCTTTGCAGAACATGCTTAGAGCATCACAGATTGCCATTAATGTTTGAAAGTTTAAAAGAGGGTATATTTTTCTTCAGTCAACAAATGATAAAAGTGAAGGGACTATTTTCATTGTTCCTGGAAGAAGCTGGGCAGTATTCCATTCAGACATCAGTCCTTTGATTGTCCCATTTTCCTCTTCATTTATTTCAGTCCTTCTAATCTCCAAGGCTGAGTCTGAATATTTCTTCTAATCATCTCTGCCCTTAAGGACAACTCCCTCCTCCAACTCCTATAGCCCTTATCATCGTACCTGTCATTTGAAAATTTAGCACAATGATACATTACTATTATTGAATAAATCTATATTCATTCTCTGCAAGTATATTAGAGAACTGTCTGGACAATTTATTTCTTTTCCCATTCGCAGAATCAGCAGTGTTCTGTCAATGGTAGAATCTCAAAAAATACTTATTGATGATGATGGCAAGTCTATTAAAATCAGATGCAATTTTATTTTTTTAAAATGAATGAGAGGAGAAACAACGCTGAAGTTTTGGAAGCTGAGACTCACAGGCATCATTAATGTTTTCTAATATTAAGAGCTATATGTACATTTTTGGGGGGACGGGATAGTG
>NW_021914195.1:0-1239 GCF_006229205.1 Suricata suricatta | reverse complement strand
GTGGCAAAGCTAGACCTGCACAGATAGAATTCAGCTCCACAGACCTTTATCAGCCGTCCTGTGAGTATCATCTTACCACAGGAAATGTGGAGGGATGCAGAGACAAACCAAACCCCGCCGATGCCCCCTAGAAATTCACAGGCTAGATAGGGAGGCAGGCACGTGCATACATGTCTCTGATGCAATGCAAAGTTCTAAAGCTGAGGTTCCCAGAGAAGACTGTGGAAACATGGAGAAAACACATTCTGGAAACTAGATGATCATACCATTTAAGCCCTTCCTGAATGCAAAGCACACTGTCGTTCTCATTTTAGGATGACATCTAAGCAGTGCATGGCTCTCCAGACTTGTATTTTGGAATTATTTTGTCTGAATTAGGTCAGTGGTTCTTCAGAATATAAGCATATAAAAAGAGAATGTGGTATTAGGAACCAAACCAATTGCTCAACTTGCCTTGTTGATCACATTGAATTACTCTTGTGGGAACACCAAACAAAAGTAATAAAGTTCTCCTCCTTCTGGTAACATAAAAAATGGATTTAGTGACTTGCTTTCTTTAGAGGGGGAGAGGCGAGCAGTGAGTACTGCCTGGCCCAAGAAAACACGGAGAAGAGATTTCTTGCCTCCTCTAAAACTTGGCATTTCCTCTGGATTCTCAGGAAACCGTGAAGGCTGAACACAAAAAGAACCATACCTGAGAATTCATAACATCTGATTCAGAGGAAAGCACGTATTGGCTGTGGGTAGAGTGTGCAGGTTTATGGATTTAAATTACCCAGAATGTCTTGTTTGTATATGTCACTAACACACAGGGAATGATATGTGTGTTAAAAAGTATTTTCCATTGAAACTTCTTACAACTTAGGGTTTTTCTAACTTCGTGATTTTCCAATAGTCTACGGATTCCGTGGAAACCCCAAGAGGACAGCACGCTACATGAAACATGCTACCCTGCTGAAATGAGTGAGGACGTGTTCAATGAGAATGCTGCATTTGTTGGTGTGTATTTTGGTGCTTCATTAATTACTGAATAATGCATTAGCCACCCCACAAAGATGACAAACGTCAGATTTGTAAAGTCAGATTCGGTATTTCATAGATACGCTCACTAAGCAAACAGAAGACTAATGATAAGTGAAAGTGGGTCACGTGGCCCAACGCGGAAGTTAGAAATAACCCTCGGGGAAGATCAGAGTGGACAGTGTTTAAGGAGAACTGAAAGGGCACACAGTGAAGGTG
>NW_021914194.1:0-1239 GCF_006229205.1 Suricata suricatta | reverse complement strand
GGGGGGGTGAGGACCCCACAGCCTCAGATAGATGGGGAATACTTCCCTGTGTTTGATATCGAACACTTTTTATTACAAGGTTTACTTCTCTTTGGCCATTTTAATTTTTAAGATTCCAAATTGCAGTCTGGGACATGGATACAGAGGGCCGTGTGCCCATGGATACACTGGTCACTGGGTGGGTGGAAAGTCTGTGCAGACGTAGGGTGTTTCAGGCATCGTGAAGGACAGGTATCCGAACGTGTGGTCCCGGTGATGCAGACGGATTCCCTATGATTTATTACAACACGGCTGACGCTCGGGAGACATGATTTAGTAGTCACTGGTTATTTCAATTTACTCTTTTTGCGTTTTTAATTAGTAAATGAATCCCTCATGGTCAAATGATTAATTGCACAATAATTCACCACAGTACCTTCCTTCCCTATTTGTGCAGAGCACAGAGCATGGAGAGGGTGTTGGAACATGGGCTGACATTATAAATCACAGCCCCGAGTCCGCCCTGCTCGGTGCGGGGATGGTCAGCACTTTCATTACTACCTCCCATTTTCAAGGTGCTTAAAACTAAGCTAGGAAAATTCATTTTCAGATGCCAGCTAGCATAGGAGATGCCCACCAGGGAGAAATGTTTTAAAACCGGATTTGAGAATTTACTTAGCCATTGTTAAAAACTACCAAACAGGTAAAGTTAGCGGTGCGCCTTCCT
Organism: Suricata suricatta; assembly: GCF_006229205.1. NCBI lineage: Eukaryota > Metazoa > Chordata > Mammalia > Carnivora > Herpestidae > Suricata > Suricata suricatta. The sequence goes on along the minus strand of NW_021914194.1, from coordinate 533 downwards.
CAACGAATTCTATGAAATAAGACAAAATGAAAATGAAATGAAACAGCTGCTCTTAGCGGCAGTGGCTCTAAGGTGCGTTCTACACTGATGGGGACTTTGGGGGAAGCCCATTTTGTTTATTGTTTCTCTTAGTGGACTTGGCACTTTGGAGCCGACTTAGATTTAAGGAGAAATCCCAGCTAAGGTGGAGGCGTCGTGTCCCCGTGCTAATACCTCACGGCAGCAGAAACCAATATGGATGCATGGTTGTTCACTAAAGCCCACACTCTTTTCTCCAGATTTCCCTAGTTTTCACCTAAAGTCCTTTCGCTAACCCAGGACCCACCCGGGACCCCACAGTACACGCAGCCCCCAAGTCCCAGGGTTCCTCCATCTGTGATGGTGTCTGGGCCTCTCGCTGTGTCTGGTCACCCTGACGGCGCTGAGCAGAGCTGGGCAGGTGGGGCGCTGGCCCCTCTGTCCCTCACCTCGGGACTCGGGTTTCTGGAAGCTGGAGGAAGAGACCGCAGGGCGGCAGCACCCCGAGTTCGTGA
>NW_021914193.1:0-1239 GCF_006229205.1 Suricata suricatta | reverse complement strand
ACATTGTAGAAGAGAGAATCCTTTAAATAGACAATTTGTGCTTCCTCTGGAATGAGAGCGACTAGTTAATTGCCTGTTTTCTAGACTCTGGGCCTAATTTTAAGACCTTTAACACGCAGGAGAGTAATAAAGAAAAAGTAATAACTAGGTACAGTATGCAATCTGTTTTGGAAAAACATTTGCACAAACAAGAGATTGTGTCAGCAGTTTCTGTCCCTGAGAGTGTAGAAATAGTAGAAAGTCCTTCACTCTGGGCTATAGGAGAAGTAGCCAAAGAAATGGAGGAAAACGTGAGGGATTATCTAACAGAAAGATCAAAAACCGGGTTGAACAGCCCATGTTACATTATCATTGTTTTCTCATTATCAAATGATCCGCGTAGTGTTGAGCCCTGTAATATTTGTGTTGTTCTGCTACATACAGCCTGGTTGCAGTGGAGACGGGCCCCTGAGTGTCTGACGGGGGGTTATAAGCCCTAGGCACGTGGCACAAGGCAAGTTAACTGCAGAAGGCGACTCAGGCGCAAAAATCAAGTGGAACCGCACCGACTTACCTAGTTTATGTCCTGTTTCTTTCCATCACTTTCTTGCCCATTTGAACACACCCATGGAATAAATGATTTATGTAAACATTTCCTTTTTAAGCTCTGATTCTAGTAATCAGCCCTAAAAGAATGCATTAGGTAAAATTAAGCATTAAAATTACATATAGTATGGAAGGCATACAAACGTTTATGATTATAACTTGAATATTCTTTATTTTTTCTCTTCTACGTATGGACATATATTGGGTATTCTTGCTCTCAAAGGTAGATTGTACTGCTTCTACTGCTTAGTAGCATGTTCTTGAGGTAATTACTTATTAGAAAAAGAACTTTTCAGTTTTAGGATAGTCTTCCAATTACAGAAAAAGTTTGAGGATGGTATAGAGTTCCCATATAGCCCATATTCCATTTCTCCTAAGTCAGATGTTAAATTCTGATAATTCTCCCTCTATTCCACCTTTCTTTTGGTTAGTGTTAGTGTGGCATGTCTTTCTAGAATTCTTTAATTTTAACATAAGTCTTTATATTTAAAATGGATTTCTTACAGACAATATAAAGTTGGTTCATGTTTTTGATCCATTCTGACAATCTCTGTCTTCTAAGTGATATATCTGTGTCATTCACACTTAAGGTGTTTGTAATTGATAACTTTATTTTTGTTCCCTTCCTTCACTGTTCTCTTTGGATTTAACTGA
>NW_021914192.1:0-1239 GCF_006229205.1 Suricata suricatta | reverse complement strand
GTAATTCTAGATGTTACTCTAGAAAAATGCTACCCAGTAGTCTGTAATAATCACCCAACCACATAACCAGTGTATGATCCTCTCATACCAAAAGAAGCAACTAAATGACCTCTTTCCAAGTATATAATTGCAGAACGTGAAGTAGGCTTCTCTAAATTGGAAGAAATTCCAGCCGTAGCATCGAGGACATCGATTATAGTACAACTCCTTCCTCTGTTGATTCAAGAGTCCGCTAGGTTTTTCCAACTCTTCTCTGTTCTTGGGAAGCAACAAACAGTGAAGAGAGAGCAGAAGCCCCGTAATCCCAATTGTTGGTAAATGTTTCATGACCATAAAGTTACATACATCGTCACTGCAGCCCTACAAAGCCACCTTTCCAGTTGCCCTGTTCTAGGGGATTTCTGCTCTGTGAGTATTCATGAAAGCGGAGTTTCATTATAATATCACATGCCATCTCTAAAGACTTAAGTTAGGGGCTCCTGGGTGGCTCAGTCAGTTAAGCATCTGATTTTCCCTCAGGTCATGATCTCATGGTTCGTGGGTTCGAGCCCCGCATCGGGCTTTATGCTGACACATCAGAGCCTGGAGACTGCTTCGGATTCTGTGTCTCCCTCTCTCTCTGCCCCTCCCCTACTCATGTTCTGTTTCTCTCTGTCTCAATAATAAATAAACATTAAAAAAATTTTTTTTAAAGACTTGTGTTAAATAAGAAAACTCGTGTGTAACGTACATCCCGAACATCTGCATTCAGATAACTGATAAGATTGGAGGGGATTAACTCATTATATTTTGCGATGTCCTATTTTTCTCTTCCATGATGTTGATTTTATCCCTCTTTGGACATTAGTTCTCTCCCTGAATCAAGAAGCCAAGTTCAGCTTCTGTAGCATTTATCTTTTCCTGTCTACAAGAGTTTAGAGAGATTTATTTTTTTTAATGTCTATTTTTGAGGGAGAGGTCAAGCACGAGCCAGGGAGGAGCAGAAAGAGAGAGAAAGAGACAGAATCCCAAGTGGGCTCCAGGCTCGGAGCTGTCAGCACAGAGCCCGATTTGGGGCTCGAACCCATGAGCCATGAGATCATGACCTGAGCTGAAGTCAGACGCTTAACTGACTGAGCCACCCAGGCGCCCCTTGAAAGATATAATTGGTGCCTATCTCTAATACCTAGCTCTGATATTCTCTAGCTGTTCTTTGTGGTCATCTTGTCAAGAATTATATTAAGTTACTCTGGAAAACTC
>NW_021914191.1:0-1239 GCF_006229205.1 Suricata suricatta | reverse complement strand
TGGAGAGAGTGGTGAGGTGAGCGCCCTCCCAAGGAAGCATGTGACAGGGAAACAAGGAGCCTCCCAGGAGCTGGAGAAGCACGCTGTGGGGGCTTGAGTGGGCGGGAAGGTGGACGCCATTTATGACACGGTCTCACCAGACACCAAATCTGCTGGCGCCTTGACCTCGGACTTCAGGCCTGCAGAACTCTGAGGAATGAATCTCTGTTGTTTACACCCCCACCCCCAGGCTCTGGTGTTATGTTGCGGCAGCTGGACGGTCTAAGGTAATTGGTTTCTTAACCATTATTCACAGATCAAATATGCTAATTCTTAGTCCTTATAAGAATGAAATTATTGCTTAGTCTTAGACTTGAAACACACTGGGCATCCCAGGCCGTCAGGTAAAGACCCCGAAGCGCAGTGGGGTCTGAGAGCATATACACCCTCCTGGTACAGGAGGGAGGGGTGCAGCCATCTTGGGGGGTGAGCGGGTGGGGGGACGGCTGGGTTTTCGGAGGAACAGATGGGAGGGGGACGGTTTGTGACAGTCGCTCTGGGTGTGGGGCTCACTTCTCAGGTCCTCTCCTGTGACAAGAGCCCCCCTTCCTGGCTGGTGGGGGTCCGGGGAGGGGACTGAGCTCACCGAGGTCCTTCTGGAGGATCTGGGTTCGGGCACATGAGGGGGGCTCAGAGGAGGCCTCTCTCTGCACCTGCTGTTTTCCAAGCGCCTCCGGCCCCAGTCACCCGTGTGCCACAGCCACGCGTCCGCCGCAGCCCTGCGTGTGTGGTGCGTGTCCTGGGCTTCACCCCTCTCCTCACACCCTGCGCCGCACGAGTGAGCACTGAGCTAAATGACCCGCATATCCCGCCCAGCTCTAAAATAAGTTAGAGCTGAACATATTAGCTGATAGAATTCTAAAAGAAAACTTTTATTTATTTATTTTATAAGAAGGCTTCATGAGTAGAACAGAGCCCAGAGCAGGGCTCGAACTCACACCCCTGAGCTCGAGACCTGAGCTGAGACCAAGAGTTGGATGCTTACTTGACTAAGCCACCCGGGTGCTCCTAAAACAAGCATTTCAAAGGCTCCATTCAACCAAATAATGATAGTAAGCTCACTGCCTTTGAAGTTTTCACGGATACGAATTAGAACATGTCAGCTGAGCAAAATTCTGATTGCTAGCCCTCCGAGACACAAGTTGTTCCCAATGTCTTTTTTCTTCTTTACCAAGCAATACAAGCCCAAATGAAAAGAGT
>NW_021914190.1:0-2466 GCF_006229205.1 Suricata suricatta | reverse complement strand
GGTAAGCAAATAGCATTCCCTGCCATCCACCACATCCAGAATTAGAGCTGTGTCAGCTAAGTGTGGCATAAGGATAGGGGAACACAGGCCGTGAAGGAGCTAGTGAAAGGGCAGGAGTAGAGAGTAGAGTATCAGCAGGGAGCTTGGATAGCCCGAAAGAAAGTAGATTATTAAGGGACAAGAGTTCAGGAGGTCAAAGCATAGGTATAGCAAACTGGCTGATGGCAAAAGAGAGCTGGAAAGAAAGAAAATTGTAGCATTAAAAAAATGATGTTGGCATTTAATATTTCAGAGTTTTCAATCCCAGGGATTAAAAGAGTTCCGGGTATGGCTGAGTGGACGTCACTAGAATTTGGGAGACACAGGAGTCCCCTGTGTTCAGAGGGCTGTCCCTGTCAGTGATGGGACCTCCCAGGATGGTATTGGGTGGTAGAGGGGATGTCCGTGAACCAGAGGCCAATCCCTGGAAAAGGCTGTAGACAGACTCAGAAGGATGGGAGGGGAGATGGTGGCGGGGGGGACAGCAGAGGTTTCAGTGGCAGAGGGTGGAGAGGAACTGGCTGCAGTGCAGACACAGACAGATTCCAGTCCTGAGATTCAGGACGGGGGAGAGAGAAACATGGAAAGCCGTCTATCAGGGCACAAAGGAGCTGTGAGTCTATAACAAGGACCAAAGGAGGAGGGTGAATAACTGGGGAGTTCAAGGAAGGGGAAAGGAAGCAAAAGGAAAGGCTGAAAGAGAGAGAGAGAAAGTGCAGGCGGCAAGAGCTACTCTATTGTTTGGTGGTGTTGTGGACAACCACAGGACAGATTTGGGCAACCTCAGAGTGCCAGCAGGTGCCACTCAGAGTCCCAGGTGGGTTCAACAGAGCTGTTCTGCTGACCTCTCTAGGGGTGGTCTCAGAGCACACAGAGCAGGAAAGCAGGGAGGAGAGATGCCCTCTGTGGATGACACCCTGACATGCTGTTGTTCCCCTACAGGTCTGCAGACTAAAGCCAGAACCGTAGCCGGGTGAGTGGTCGTCCTGTTTGGGAAATGGGAAGTTCCTTATGGGGACAGCAGCTCTCCTCTTTTCTCAGAGCCACTTCCCTCAGCTTCTAGCCTCGTCTCCCTCTCCTCTGCCAGAAGGCCTTTTCCTTCCCTCCCTCCAGAGCTCTCTTCCTCTTCACCCTCCAGCCCATCTTCCCAACTTCATTTTTCCTTCTCTCAGCCCCTTCCCTCCCCTTTCTCCCTTCCAACCTGGGCACCGGCCAGAAAACCACCACCACACTTCCGATGGCTCTTCCAACAAAGATGCTTCTCCAGGATGCTCCACCTTCAAGGGAACATCAGGACCTCTACTGGCTACACCACAAACTGCCTCTCAGTCTTCTCGCAGGAAGCATCCTGAGAGCCTCAAACTTTGGCTCACCTGAGAGTGTCAGGGGGTTGCAGAGCTCCCACAGAGGTTTGAACCCACTTCTGCACAGCCTCTAACGCACTCCCTGCCCTCTCCTTCATACACAGGGAATCAGTCCAAAACACTGAGGAGAAGTATGAGAACATCGGGATTACAAGTAAGTTACTGCTGTGGCACTCTTCCCTCTCCACCTTGGTCCACTCCTCCCCACACACTCCCTGCCCACACGCCTGCCCCTCAGCATTTTCCTCTTTTCCCACCCCACCCATCCCTCCAGCCTGACCCTGGTCCTGACCTAGCAGATGACCTCACCCATCTCTCTGCCCTGGCTGTTAGGCAACCTGACCCCAGCACACTTTGATTTTTTCTAGGACGACAAACAGAGTCCAAGCTGGACCCCAAGGTAAGTAGCTCAGACTAGGGCCTGAAGGATTAAAAAGAAGTTTGGAGAAGGTGGGGTAGATGGAGTAGAGGAAGTGCAGTGCTGGTGGGACATTCAGGTGTGGGGTTACTGCTCTAAGTTGGGGACAGCTCCCCTTTACTTACCCCCTTCTCCTTCATTCTCACCAGGGTGAAGCCCGGGATGAAGGTGGCATCCTCTATGCCTCCCTCACCCTCTCCAGCTCCTCGTCACCCGCAGCCCCTCCCTGGACCCCTCCCACAGAGAGCCCCCAGGAGACCCTGTACTCTATCATAAAGGCCCAGTAGTGGGACTGAATGGGGACTCCTTGAGACTAAGCTGCACAGAGGGTCACAGCTTCTGGTAATAACCCGAGACGGATACAGACAACTCAGAAGCCAGCGGGTGTGGAAGGCCACCCAGGACCAGAGAGAAACACAGCCATCTGCTTCCATTCCCTCTTCAACTTCCCAGCCTTTGCCCACAAAAGTAAACGTACCAGTAGAATTGGCCTGAAGTCACCTAAGGAGAAACTGATGATGGTACCTTCTGTCTTTTCCTTCTCGCCAAAAATGAGCTGTGAAGTAGTAGCTCACACCCAAGATCCCTCCTCCAGTGCTGGTGTGCAGTGACTGCCTCCAGGCAGGGGACACTGGCAGCCCGCCC
>NW_021914189.1:0-1239 GCF_006229205.1 Suricata suricatta | reverse complement strand
CAGCATACAGGGGTCTCTGGCCCGTGGGGACCCTCGTCTCTCCCCTCGGGTGGGGCCTGGAGCTGGGCTGCTGCTCCAGTGTGTTCCTTCCGCCTTATTTGGGACGCAGCTCGGGGCCGCTGGTGTGTGCGTGCATGTCTGTGAGTGTATGGGTGTGCACATGTGTATAGGCATGTGCCTGTGAGTGTGTGCGTGTGTGTATGTGTGCGAGTGTGCACGCATGTGTGTATAGGTGTGTCTGTGAGTGTGCACGTGTGTACAGGTGGGTGTCTGTGTGTCTCTGCATGCATGTGTACGTGTGTGTTTATATGTGATTGTGTTTGTGTGTGAGTACATGTGTGCATGCTGCATGTGTGCGTGCGTCTGTGTGCGTGTGTGTGTACCTGTGTGAGTGTGCATGAGTGTGTGTGTGGTTGCCTGTACGTAATGTGTGTACACGACTGTGGGGCCGCCCCCCCAAGCCCCCCGAGGGCCCCATCCCCTCTGGAGGGGCGCCTGCAGGGCGGTGGGCGTGGCCGGCCCCATCACCCTCAGGGACGCTGAGAGGATTCTGCGTCTTGTTTTTCCTCGCAGTCGCCAGCGGAAAAGCCATGCGGGGGGCACCTGGGCACTGTCACATCCAGGGCTCTGATCCACTCTCGGGGGACACTGGGCTGGAGGCACGCAGGCCAGCAGGCAGGGCCCATGGGTCACCCACCGCCCGGTACTCTCGGGAGAGGCTGCCCCGCGGCGTGCCCGACCCCGAGCTGAGGCCGGGTCTGCACCTCCTGGGGTGTGCACAGGGACCCCCTCACCCTCTCTGCTTCTGGGCGCCGTCCCTCTCCACCCCCTCGTTTCCTGAGAGAGGTGGCACCTACCTACACTGAGTCCCCATCCGCTTGTGCAGCTGCTCCTCGGGGCCACCGGCGGGGGAGAACTCCAGCCCCCAGGCTTTCCGCTCCCTGTGCCCTCCGCCTGCGCCTGACCGCGGGGCCGGCTGTGAACAGAGGTGGACCAATGCGTGAACACCGGCTGGACCAAGTGTCCCTGGAGCACCTGCCCTGGGGGCCCTGGCCGCCACCCGCTTCTGGCGCCCACCTCCCGGAAGCACAATGGAGGCAGGGACGCCCATGGGACTGCACACCGGGGCTCCGGGGACCGCCGGTGACAGTGGGGCGGCACCATGAGGACCCAGAGGTGGCCCCAGGGCTGGGGGAGTCTCCTGGTCCTCAGGGGTGGACGACGCCCTGCCCAGGCGTG
>NW_021914188.1:0-1239 GCF_006229205.1 Suricata suricatta | reverse complement strand
TACATCACTTCTACAGCTCTAGGTATCATCTTGCCTTTTAGGAAAATACCTACAATCTGTTGTAATAGTAGCAGCTAATAGTCATGAAAGCATTTGCTACGGACACACCAGGCGCGACTGGCTTTACTGCTTTGCATTCCCCATCTCATTACGCCCCTGAAAACAGCCTCTGGAAACCCTTGAGCTGTAACACCTGCACACAGCCCTTTAGTTCACCTGCTTCCACGAGACCCAAGCTCCTTTTAGAACCAGACTGGAGGAGATCTCTTAACCGTGACCCCTTCACGGCCCCTTTGCATGGACTGGGGGCTCCTCGGGCGATGGGGGCTGGGGGGCGGTGCTGAGCCACGTGCAAAAGAACTGGTAGGAAGAGTCCGAAACTTAAGCGTGCAAATGATGTCAAATTATCCTGAATTTTTCACACACCCTTAGAGCCCATTTATTTACTTCTAAAGGGAATGATTACTGTTACATTTAGTTTATAGTTTTGTGGTCATACTGATTTTCAGTCACTGCTTGCAATAAATTTCAAAAGAAACGCAGTAAGGCTAGGCTTTCAGGTGATTTGTGGTAGTTTAAATTGGACTTTTTTTTTCCTCTTTTCTGTAAAAACAGTGTGTAACTTACCCGGGGGAACTCTTCATTCTTTCTCTGCCTCCAAGGATGACATCTTTCTCGTTAGCTCCCAGGTAAAGTTGTCAGGAGATGACAGGCACATGCACCTCTTCTCAGCAAGTCTGATGCTCGAGGGGGATTTGGTGACATGGATTCTCACGTTACGTACCTTATGTCCACAGGGAAACCAAGCCACGTGATTTTACCATTTCACCACCTGGCTAAAAAGCAATTTACAGCCACCTGACCTGATTCTCTGCCTAACATGCATAAGACACCTCTTTTCTTTCTGCCTTAAATACAGCCATGAAAACTTGAGATTCGGAGACCTAAGTCCTACAGCTCAGCCAGAAAGAAACAATTGTAAATGTAGGTTATTTGCTTCTTTTCTTAAAGTCCTCCCACAATGATCTGAAATATGCCTCTGATTGCACAGCCCGGTTCCCGCAGGCTGGTGCACGAGGCTCATCTTTCTCCGGCGAGCACCTGCCTAGGAACGGGTCGCCAACAGGGACACGTGGAGTCCACGTCTGGCGTGGCCCTGGGCTCTGCCGCTCCCTGACCCAAGACAAGGGCGCCTGGGGCAGCCTGGTCTCTTGGCGCCCAAAATTCAGAGGGAGCAGC
>NW_021914187.1:0-1239 GCF_006229205.1 Suricata suricatta | reverse complement strand
TTGATGTAGGAAATGTCTCATTGATTATCTTAATCAATTTCTAAAGGTATAATGAATACTTTGAAACCTTTCAGGCTTACGAAATGTTGACTGTGGAATTCTTGTGAGTTCACAATATTAACGATTTTCATTAAAGCTCTCTCATCTTTGCGAGACTCTTGATAGTTACATGCCAAGTTGGTAGAAATGTATTTATTAAAACTCCATCATTAATTTTGAAAATATATAAAAGATTTAAACAAGTAAACTTATCACGACCTACTTTTCATGTGAATTGCGAAAGGAAACAGCATAAGAAATTGTTATTAAATCATTAAACAAATGAGAGTAAATAATTGATGTTAACAAATGAAATTTCATAAGGAGCCAAAAAATAGATAAAGCAATAAAAAATGATACTAAAACTCGTTTTTACTGTTTTTTTTTTTGAAATGGCCAACATTTTTACATATGCCAACCTGTCTGTTTGTTTAGTTACTAATGTTATCTTTTAGTCCATTACAATTATTTTATTTTTATTATGAAGGAGTCTTTTGTTTTACCTTTAGGCTTGAATCACCCACCAGGTCCTTGATCATGGAGGCTCCTCGAGGGGTCCAGGTGAGCGCTGCGGCAGGAGACTTCAAGGCCACCTGCAGGAAGGAGCTCCACCTGCAGTCCACAGAGGGGGAGGTGAGTTCCCAGGGGCACAGGGCCCATGACTGCTTCTCAAATTAGATGCATGTTCTCCAGGCGACACATAATGAACTGCTTCCTATAACAGCTTAAATTATGAAAATATAATACTTCTTGAATATGAAAGTTGGTAAACCTAATGTTATTCTCTTAAAACAAAGCTGCATTTATTTTCCATGGAAAGACATCCATTCACGAAGTCAATTATAAGTGGGGCATCTAACTTCCTGTAGTTTCGAAATTGGCAAATAAACATAATTTCAAGATCATATCAAGAAAGAAGTCTGGCTTCCTTTTTGTTTTTTTCTCTTTTGGTCTTCCAGAAAGTTCTTCCAGAAATTACTTGGGATATTTGTTTATCTCTTTAGAAATGGTTCCTAAATGTCTTCTAAAAGAAAAATGAAACAAGTTATTTTAAATTTAGCCAGATTGTCATTCCCTAGGTAAGGAGATAGATACATGCTACCATTTTTCTCCCATGTTACTTTATTTCCTCCAAGAATCTCCTTTAAGTCTGGTCTCATTCCTTTAAAGATAACTCACTTCTCCTCACTGCCTTATTAT
>NW_021914186.1:0-1239 GCF_006229205.1 Suricata suricatta | reverse complement strand
ACAAAATGTCATATACGTAAGATTCAGAGAACATCAGGTAAGGCAAACATTTTTAAAATGCATGTAGAAATAACATTCAAACTACAGAAACTATTTAAAAAATGAAGAGAATATCTTGAAAGAATCTAGAAAAATTTAAAAAAGACCTTACCAATGGAAGAGCAAGGTTGATAATTATGCTGTACTTCTCTTCAGAAATCATGAAAGTAAGAAGAGAGTGGGGTGAAATATTTAAAATGTTGATAAAAACCAAACACTCACTTTGAATGTGTATCCATTAAAATTATTCTTCAAAAGAGAAGAAAAAATAAAGACTTTGTCAAATAAAATTTCAGGAAATTTGTCACAACCATACCTCCTTTGCAACAAATGCTTCAGAAAGGACTGATGTAGATTAGAAACTCAGACATATGTAAAGAAAAAAAGAGTAAAAGAGAAGGAATAAAGGAAGGTAAAATAAAATATTTTATTTTTCTTATTTTTTTAATAAAATTTATTTATTTACTTCTTTTGAGATAGAGAGCATGAGCAGGGGAGGGGTAAAGAGAAAGGGAGAGAGAGAGACAATCCCAAGCGGGGCCGGAACAAATGAACTATGAGATCATGACCTGAGCCAAAACCAAGAGTCCTACACTTAACCAACTGAGCCACCCAGGTGCCCTTTCTCTCATGAATTTGACCAAATATCTAAGAGAGAAATTATATAAATTATTTACAACCTCGTCTACAAAACAGAGGCAGAAGGAACACTTGCAGCCATTCTGAGGTCAGCATCACTAAAACCAAAAACATTATAAGAAAGAACTACAGACCAATATCACTCATTAGCACAAAGGCAAAAATCCTCAAACATATTAGCAAATAAAATTATAAAAGAATAATATACACATTAAAATAGACTTTATTCCTGGTATACAGGTGAAGTTATCATTTAAAGATCTATTATTGTAACCTATCAATCACATCAATAGGCTAAAAAGGAAAGTCATATGATTATATATCAATAGATTCAGAAAAAAGGACTTGACTAAGCTTACATCATTTATGATTGAAAATCACCAATCCAGTAATAGAGGGGGAGATTCCTCAATATGAGAAGGAAAATCTACAAAATGCACAGCTAACATCATACTTAATAATGAGAAACAAAAGGCCTCCATATAACCAATATATACCTGCTCAATATTACTGCTCATAAGAGAAATGCAAATAAAAAGCACAATGTCTTACCCACACATA
>NW_021914185.1:0-1239 GCF_006229205.1 Suricata suricatta | reverse complement strand
AGATGATGCAGAGCTCAGTAGTCCATGGTAAAGAATATGAAGTTTACTCTAATTGCAATGGGAGAGCACTAGGGGAAAATTTTTAAGTAGGAAAATAATAATGTTTGATGTGAGTTAAAAAAAAAATCCTTCTGGCTGCTCTGAGGAGAATGGACAATGAAGGGTCAAGAGAAGAAGTTGGGAAACTGATGGGGAAACTATTTATTCAACCAAGACGTACTGAGAGCCTACAATGTAGAGGGCACTGTTCTAAGTGTTGGGATACACCAGTGAACAAAACAGAAAAAACAACCTGACTTCATTCAGCTTATAATAGGGCAGTGGTGTGTACCAAGAGAAGACCAAAATATAAATGGAAAAAATAAATAAATGAAAATATAGAGTATATGAGGTGGTAATAAAGAGAAAAAGAAAGCAGAAAAGATGGGGGGCGAGGAATGGAAAATTGGCAGCGATTCTGAGAGGTGGTGAGAATTTAAAGAACATGGCCAGAGCATATTTCCCTGAAAGAGACATGAAGCAGCTGTAGAGGAAATCCAAGGAGAGACCCCATACTATAACACTGTGGTTGCAGTATGGGGTTAGTGAGGACTGGATTGGTTATATTTCAGGCAGAGTTGACAGGCCTTTCTGATGGAATGGGTGTGGGGAAAGCCAAGAGGAAAAGAGGGAATGCAGGATGATTCCTATGCTTTTGACTTCAGGAAGTAAGTTGATAAATCAAGAAGACTATTTGGAAATATTAATTTTTAGATGTCTATTACACATTCAAGTGAAGATGCCAGGTATGAAGTTGGATATTAATGAAGAAAATACCAAGAACGAGGAGGAGTGAAGTTAGAACTGTGGATATAAAATTGGGGGTCATCAACACGTAGATGAACTATAAAACCATAATATCTAGAATGAAATTGACCAAGGAGTGAGCATAGACAGAGAAGAAGGTCAAAAAGTAAGCTCTAAGACACTACAAGTCAAGCAGAGTAGAAGGACCAGGAAAGGAAGCCAAGAAAGAATAATCAGTAAGGGAGCTGGAAAACTAAGAAACCTGGTATCAATGAAAGCCTAAGGAAGAAAATGTTTAAGAGAGATGAATATTCAAGTGTAAAATGATTCTAAGAGATTGAGTAATTGATGACAGAGAGATCACTGTTTTAGCAGTAATGCTGTGGAGGACCATGCTAAGTGTTCCACTAGAATGGTAGGGGTGAAAACATTACCAGAGTGGGTTGAGGGGGG
>NW_021914184.1:0-1239 GCF_006229205.1 Suricata suricatta | reverse complement strand
TCTTGGTCACGGTCAGGGGTGACACAGCTCTCCAATGCGTCATCTTCCTTGGACTTGAAAGAGGCCAGTGATGGAGGCGGAGCCCCACGCACTGTGGGAGGAGGAAACCGGCTCTTCCCACGGTGTTCAGGTCACTCACAGGCGTGGCAGGCAGTCTGGACCTGCTCGGGGCCCCAGCCCCGCCACTCTCTAGCTACGTAACCTTGAACACAGTTCTGTAACCGAGCCTCAGTCTGCACGTGTGTAAAATGGCGAAGGGGCTCCTAACAGAACCGTCACCTCCGAGGGGTATTTGGAGGATTTACAGAGGCACTCAATGCAACAGACTGTGGGGGGGGCGGGGTGCCTGGGGCATAGGAGGGGCCCTCAGCACGAGCTTTAAGAGCAGGTATCACGGCCCATAGTACGGTCTGGGACAAATCATTTAAAATGCAGTCTTGAGGGGCACCTGGGGGGCTCAGGCGGTTAAGCATCTGACTTCGGTTCAGGTCATCATCTCACTGCTCAAGGGTTCGAGCCCCATGTCTGGCTGTGTGCTGACAGCTCAGAGCCTGGAGCCTGCTTCAGACTCTGTGTCTCCCTCTCTCTCTGCCCCTCCCTGTTTGTGCTCTGTCTGTCTGTCTCTCTCTCTCTAAATAAACACTAAAAATATTTAAAAATTAATAAAAAAAATAAAGTATAGTCTCAGGGCTGGGAGGGAACTTCTGAAACAATGACAAGACCCGATGACACTTGAGTTCTTCTGGGAACCACAGAACCACACAGCCACGTCCTCCCACACCCAGTGCTCAGAGAGCTTCTCCTGGCCCCTCTGGGTCCCTACTGTAAAGTGGGGGTGTGCCCTCCCAGCTGGGGGGCCAGCCTGCTCTCCCTGCTGCCATGCGGCATCGCACACGGGAGCTGCTTCACCGATACAAACATAAATTAAAACACCTGCGTATCACACCGTAAACTTACGCAATGTCATATGTGAATTAAATGGAAAAATGTGTGTGTGTGTGTGTGTGTGTGTGTGTGTGTGTGTATACACGGGGAGAAGGTGGGGAGGAGCTTGCATATAGAGAAAGGGGTGTGTGTGTGTGTACTGGCATCTGAGCCAAGTCCTGAGGCTGATTCCGAGCAAGCCCATTTTAGATAAAGTGGCGTGGGTTTATGCACAGTGCACTTGGACATCAGCAATGGCCGTGGGGTTGCCGAGGCATGAAGTGCAGGTGAGGGAAGACCCCACTCCCCCCCCCC
>NW_021914183.1:0-1239 GCF_006229205.1 Suricata suricatta | reverse complement strand
GGGGGGGTGAGGACCCCACAGCCTCAGATAGATGGGGAATACTTCCCTGTGTTTGATATCGAACACTTTTTATTACAAGGTTTACTTCTCTTTGGCCATTTTCATTTTTAAGATTCCAAATTGCAGTCTGGGACGTGGATACAGAGGGCCGTGTGCCCATGGATACACTGGTCACTGGGTGGGTGGAAAGTCTGTGCAGACGTAGGGTGTTTCAGGCATCGTGAAGGACAGGTATCCGAACGTGTGGTCCCGGTGATGCAGACGGATTCCCTATGATTTATTACAACACGGCTGACGCTCGGGAGACATGATTTAGTAGTCACTGGTTATTTCAATTTACTCTTTTTGCGTTTTTAATTAGTAAATGAATCCCTCATGGTCAAATGATTAATTGCACAATAATTCACCACAGTACCTTCCTTCCCTATTTGTGCAGAGCACAGAGCATGGAGAGGGTGTTGGAACATGGGCTGACATTATAAATCACAGCCCCGAGTCCGCCCTGCTCGGTGCGGGGATGGTCAGCACTTTCATTACTACCTCCCATTTTCAAGGTGCTTAAAACTAAGCTAGGAAAATTCATTTTCAGATGCCAGCTAGCATAGGAGATGCCCACCAGGGAGAAATGTTTTAAAACTGGATTTGAGAATTTACTTAGCCATTGTTAAAAACTACCAAACAGGTAAAGTTAGCGGTGCGCCTTCCTCAACGAATTCTATGAAATAAGACAAAATGAAAATGAAATGAAACAGCTGCTCTTAGCGGCAGTGGCTCTAAGGTGCGTTCTACACTGATGGGGACTTTGGGGGAAGCCCATTTTGTTTATTGTTTCTCTTAGTGGACTTGGCACTTTGGAGCAGACTTAGATTTAAGGAGAAATCCCAGCTAAGGTGGAGGCGTCGTGTCCCCGTGCTAATACCTCACGGCAGCAGAAACCAATATGGATGCATGGTTGTTCACTAAAGCCCACACTCTTTTCTCCAGATTTCCCTAGTTTTCATCTAAAGTCCTTTCGCTAACCCAGGACCCACCCGGGACCCCACAGTACACGCAGCCCCCAAGTCCCAGGGTTCCTCCATCTGTGACGGTGTCTGGGCCTCTCGCTGTGTCTGGTCACCCTGACGGCGCTGAGCAGAGCTGGGCAGGTGGGGCGCTGGCCCCTCTGTCCCTCACCTCGGGACTCGGGTTTCTGGAAGCTGGAGGAAGAGACCGCAGGGCGGCAGCACCCCGAGTTCGTGA
>NW_021914182.1:0-1239 GCF_006229205.1 Suricata suricatta | reverse complement strand
GGGCTTTGACTTCTTAGTAGGGGGATGTTTTCCAGTATTTTCCCACGGCAGCTTCCTGAGTGACAGGACCGTTGTTCCTGCAGTTCACTGGGAGTAGGGCTGAGCTTTGTTTCCAGGGCAGCATTAATCTGAGTGTGTACCAGAAAGTTCACGTGGTAAATAGAGTTAGTCTCTATTTTAAGCAGATCCCAATGACATCAACTGGCTCAATTTAGAAGCTGCCAAAATTTAAGTTCACTTTTGCCTCCAAGAGCTCCTAAAGCAAAAGCAATGTGGTGGTGTAAGTGCTCTCCTGCTCTGTCTTCTTCTTTTCCTTTTAGATTCTATTTTTGCATGTCCCTCAGGTCTCTGCAATGTTTTCTTATTTTCCGTTTCTAAAATGAACTCTTAAAGAACTGATTTATAACATACGTATTGATCCATAACACTCCTTAAGCTTTTAAAGAATTGATTTCTAGTATTTTAAATCACACAAATCATATGGCTGCAGATAAATAAGTTTTCAAACAGTAAACCCACAAATAGCCTCCATCTAGATCAAGAAATAAAAACATTTTTAAGTAGTTTCCACGCCCAACGCAGGGCTCAAATTCACGACCCTGGGATCAAGCGTCACAAGCCCCACCGGCTCAGTCAGCCAGGCGCCCTTTTATCAAGAAGTACCGTCTTCCCAGCACCTCAGAGACACCGTTAGGCTCCCCACCAGGCACTTTCCTCTGAAGAGTAACCACCGTCCTCACTTCTAACACCAAAGTTTCGTTTTCACGGTCCTTAAATTTTATGTCAATCGAGTCCTATTGACTATGCTCCTTTGTGTCTGGCTTCTTTTATTCATTTGTGTCTGTAAAGTAACCTATGCTACCGAATGCAGCCATAGTGTCTTCATTTTCATGACAGGAAAGTATTCCATTGTATGTATATTACATAACTTATCTATTTGGGACTAGTACAAGTAAACAACAAAAAAAAAAGGAAGATTTTTGTATCTGTCATGATGCATGTGTGTATTCATCTTTTCTGAGTCTATATATAGAAGTGAAATGATACCCATTGACAGGTCCAACATAAAATGTTGCCAAACAGACTTCCAAAGTTGTAAGAACTTACACTCTTTAATTTTGGATTCTGCTAGGTGTGTGGTGGTAACGGAACACATCTTAGTTTGCATTTTCTTGATGAATAATGAAGCCAAGTCATTTTAATACATTTATTGGCTTTCTGTGTACTTTTGTTTTGGTA
>NW_021914181.1:0-1239 GCF_006229205.1 Suricata suricatta | reverse complement strand
TGAAGTAAGCCAGGCAGAGAAGGACAGAAACCATATGTTTGCACTCATAGGTCTAGCAGGAAAACAAGAGAGACCTAATGGAGAACCAGGGGGAGCGGGGGAGGGAGAGAGAGTTGGGGAGAGAGAGGGATGCAGAACTTGAGAGACTATTGAATGCTGAGAATGAACTGAGGGTTGGGAGGAGGGGGGAGGGGAGAAGACAGGTGGTGGTGATGGTGGAGGGCACTTGAGGGGAAGAGCACTGGGTGTTGTATGGAAAACAATTTGACAATAAAATATTATGAAAAAAAAAGGGAAGTTTTAGATTGGATAATGGATCAAAGTATCAGAATTTGGTATTAAAGTTTTAGACCTTTGAATATATAGAAAAATTATGTAATTTGGCTGAGATTTCATCCAGTGTCACAGAAGGAAGGTCAGAGAGACCCAGGTTAGCAGGAGCAACAAGAAAACACACACTAGCTTTCTGTTTACACCCTACTTAGTCCTGTTGAGTTACACATAAGAGTATTATTGTTTATTTGTGGATTTTCATTTATATGCTATTATCTGTCTACATTCATGTGCCAGAAGCAGACTGATATCCATTGTAACTTGAAGCAAATTTTTAAATATTTGGTATATAAAAAATTAGTTTCCATTTGGAGAGGGTCTACTATGCATGAAATATTATCTTTAACCCTCATGGCAAGCATGCAAAATTACTGTGTTCCTCCTTTTAAGGCTGAAGTTTAAGGAATTTACTGTAGCTCACAAAACCATCATGTGGCTTTCAGATTCCAAACTTGCACTCTTGACATTGGAGACAAGCCTTTAATTCTTCTTTGTGTCAAAAACTCCATAGGTATTCTTGCCTATTCATTTTCCCCTAAAAACCTAGAATAATTTTGCCAGTGTATTTTTGTTGAACTAATAGTATCCTGATCAAGTACACCTTTTTCCCAGGTTCTCTCTGCCAGAGGATACACATCTTCTAAGAGACACTTAATATTTGTTACATAATAGTCACTCCATACAGACAGATCTTGACACTACTGTTGAAAAATGCTTTGTGTATTTTCATATCTGACCGTCTTCTTCATTCCTTTCTATCTGGGTCATTTCCTTATATCATTGGCCCTCCAAAGTGTCCAATGTTTTTTCCCCCAACTTTCTGCATTGCTCGTATTATTTTTCCCACATTAAATATTAGGAATTAATGGCTCCCTTTTCTCTCCCACTTTTAACTTCTTCAAATCA
>NW_021914180.1:0-1240 GCF_006229205.1 Suricata suricatta | reverse complement strand
AAAAAAAGAGAGAGAGACCTAGTTTGTGTGGCCCAGTTCACAAGCCCTTCAGAATTCTGTCTGGAGCTGGCCAGCTCTCAGCAATCAAGCTGGTAAGGTTGAGGAGGGCGGTGATGGCAGACTCAGCCCCTTTTCTTAGAAACCACATTTCTTCCTGGAAACATGAGGCTTAGGTGTGCAGAGCTGGACTGTGCAATGCGGAGGGCTCTCCGCTGTACTAAACACTACTGCATTTTCGGTCACTTGTACCTGCCCAAGGCTACAGGCTAAGGAAGGCACAGCAGGGACCAGAATCCCTCCACAGCCACACAGGCTGTGAATTCAGGAACCCAAGGTGGGGCGGCGGCCAACTCCAAAACCACCTCACACCTGCTGATGACACAGCCCCCACCCGTCCCTCGGGGGCTGCCAGATCTAACACAAACAGAAGACTCCCAGTGAAATCTGGGAAAAGTTTTCAATTAGCAATAATCGCGCCTCGGATAAACTTCATTGGCTATGATACTGCCACTGCGCAAAGCTTCCCAGTGAAATCTGAATTTCAGGTACACAACAAATAATTTTTTTAGTTATGTAAGTCCCAAATATCACATGGGACAGAGTTAGCCTTAAAAAAAATTATCTGAAATTCACACGTATCCGAGCATCCTACAGCCCGTCTGCTGCCTCTACCAGTGGTTTTCGCTGCATGAGGACATTCCATCACGTGGCACTGACCACACACTCCCCTCCCCGGGAATGGGTGTGGTACACACACACATGCACTTCAAGAAGCTCTGGCTGTCCCACAGACCGTGAGCAGGGAATCCACAGCCCCACGCAGGACGCAGAGCATCCCAACAGAGGGGAATGCTTCTAAACATGTCCAGAGTCCATAAATCTCTAGTTTTTTTCCCCTTAGATTCATGTGTTTACATGCTTTAATTTTAATTTATTCTTTTGAGGGTTTTTTTTTTTTAGTTGGTTAACATACAGTGCAATAGTGGTTTCAGGAGTGGTTAGTGATTCATCACTTCTATGTAACACCCAGTCACAAGTGCCCGTCACAAGTGCCCTCCTTAATGCCCATCCCCTATCACCTCCCTCCATCAACCCTCAGATTGTTCTCTGTCCTTAAGAGTCTCTTGTGGTTTGTTTCCCTCCCTTCTCCCCCCGCCCTTCCCCCATGTCTATCTGTTTTGTTTCTTAAAGTCCACATATGAGTGAAATCATATGGTATCTGTCTTTCTCTGATAGATTT
>NW_021914179.1:0-2468 GCF_006229205.1 Suricata suricatta | reverse complement strand
TGTAAATTCTGGGACAGCTTAGCTGTGCCCACAATGTTAGCCCCAAAGTATGAAACTGGAATTTCTGAACATCATAGTGTTTGCTGCAGTCGTGGACTGATGGGAGATTGAGCATTTATATTAGACAGAGTGATCCTGGATGGCCGGTCCCTGCTCCCCATCTGCTCAGGGTCACCTGCATTGTGGGAGGTGCCAAGCTTGACGGGTTTGCCTGCATTCTCTTTGGGCACATATGTGAAGTTTGATAATACCGAAGGGAGAAATGAGAGAAGGCATAAGAACTCGGTGGGATAACATTGGTGCAAGGGAGGATTGTTCTGTCCAGATACTCTATCCCTTCTCCTCAGGTGTGTAACTCAGGTGTGTGGGATTGGTTGAGATGGGATTCAGGGCTGGTACTCTGGAGACCTGGGCAGGTGAAGGGAGAAGCACATAACTACAGGTTTTGGCCACAGAAGACCAATGTGTGCCACAAGTCCTCTCTGCACATGTGCAGCAAGTGGCCAGAAATTCTACCTGTGCAGGCACTGTGGGAGCCATTACCAAGAATGGAATCTGGGAAAGTAAGGGCCTATTCACGTCAGTGTCTCATGCGCATGAGCAAATGTGGGCTGAGAGAGGCAGGGAAAGGTGTCCTACTGAGTTTTATGACCATGTTAAAAGTGGGCAAGGTGTTCGGCCATGTGAGAAAGGTGCTCAAAATGAAAGTTGCTACTGTATAATATAAAAAGATGAACTGATATATGTTCAAATGTTCAAGAGTTCACCGGACCAGTTTTTTCTTTCTTCAAATAGTTAAGCATATTCCTTCCATAGGAGATGGTGGTGAGGTTTTCATAGAGATGATGAAGAAGAAAGGAAGGACAGTGCTTGACTGGATAAACCTTCCATAGTGGTGCTTATTTTTGAAATGCAATTGTAAGGAAAGAGAAACTGCCCCCAAATTAATATCAGAAACCTTACTGAGGGGTATTATGGCTGAAAGGACAAATAACTTCTATGGAGATTAAAATGCCAGATAGGAATGTATATTGAAAAGCATATGAGGAAAAAATGCAGTATATAATAGCAAACGGTTAGAAAACAGGTTACTGTAAATTAGCCTGTACGTGTTGGTTTTGACAAACTATAGGCTCCTGAATACAGGAAAGAACCATGATTTTCATCAAAATAGTGTTCTCCCACACACATCGAAATCTGAAAACAAGAGGTCCTTCTGAAATTGTTATTTAGCATTCCCCCAAATACAGAAATAGGTTTTTGAATATCAGCTAGTCATTTAGAGAACCCTTAAGATACAGATGTTTATAACCTTACACAAGCTCTAACTGAGGAACCTACAGATACACCAACATTTATGGGAAAAGTGTTGGTTTGAAAAGTGGAAAGTGCTACTTGAGTTACAGAAACACACTATTTATGTCCTAATTAACCAACCTGGTGGGAAAACCTTAATGTGATCTTCTAAACACCATATAGCTAAAAACCCTCCACAAATGGCCCCCTATTTCATAATGACCTTTGCTGTGTCCTATTAGAGACCTTGGCTTAGTCTATTTGTCTGATGTAATCATAGCTACCTGGCTTTCCTTTGGTTTCTGTTTGCATGGAATATCTTTTTCCACATCAGCACTTTCTGTCTGACTGTGTTCCTAAAGCTGAAGTGAGTCTTTCTCTTTTTTTTTAAATGTTTTTTTTTTAATCATTCTATTTTTGAGAGAGAGAGACAGCATGAGCAGGGGAGGGACAGAGAGAGAGGGAGACACAGAATCCGAAGTCAGGCTTCAGGCCCTGAACTAACTCTGAGCACAGAGCCCGACTCAGGGCTTGAACCCACAAACTGTGAGATCATGACCTGAGCCAAAGTCAGATAGTTAACCGACTAAGCCACCCAGGCGCCCCTGAAGTAAGTCTCTTGAAGGCACCTTATAGGTGTGTCTTGCCATTTCTTTCCATTCAACTGATCTATATCTCTTGATTGAAGAATTTAATCCATTTATAGTTATTTTATTTACTTATTTATTTTAAAATCAAGTTAGGTAACATAAAGTCTACTATTGGTTTCAGGAATACTACTCAGAGATTCATATGACACCCAGTGCTCATCTCCAGAAATGCCTTCTCCAATGCCCATCACTCATTTAACTCATCACCCCTCCCACCTCTGCTCCAGCAACCCTCAGTTCTCTATATTTAAGGGTCTCTTGTAATTTGTCTACTGGTCCGCTTTTGCCTAGTTTTGCCTTTCCTTCCTGTTTCTTCTGTTGTGGTTCTCAAACTTTACATGATGAGTGAAATCATATGATATCTGTCTTTCTCTGACAGACTCACTTCACGTAGCAAAATACCCTCGTTCCATCCAGTTCCTTCTGCATCGTCGCAAGATTTCATTCTTTTTATTGCGAGTAATAGTCCAGTGAGTGTCTGTTTGTGTGTGTGTATACACAATATATATATTGTCATATATA
>NW_021914178.1:0-1240 GCF_006229205.1 Suricata suricatta | reverse complement strand
TTTCCCGAGTTGGAAACCGGCTGCCGTGGTTCTCAGTGGTGTCCCGTGTCTGTTCACGCCCGTGCACGCGTGGAGTCGCCCCAGCATTGCCGAGCCCCTCCCCCGCGGGAAGCAAACGCAGTAACTGGAGAACGAGCTTTGTTCTCTTTGCCGTGAGCCGTGAGCCGTGAGCCGTGCGGCCTCCCTGTTTGTCACGGCAGGCCAGGCTGCTTCTCCTCCCTTCAGAGTGGCTTTGTGGTTCCTTTGTGACACAGCTAGATTCACCCGTGCTTGTGCGCGTTGCACGATGGGCGTGCCCCCGCTGCGGCCGATCTTGGTGGCTGACTTGGGGGTGTGTGGAGGCAGCCCCGCACGGCCCTCGGGGAGATGCACACACGCAGGTGCCCAGGGGCTCCGCTGGGGCTCGCTCCACGCCTCTGCTGCACGTGGACGTTTGCGCTGTCGCCCACATTTGCGTTACGAGCGATTTGTTGCGGGGAATGACCTTGCGCACCTGCCCCTTCCCCGGGGAGTTTGTGTGTACTTGGAAGTGGGCCCTCCCAGGCCTGCCTCTCCCCTCCCTCGTGCTGGTCCTCTGGCAGGGTGCAGGGGCCGCGGAGGGACAGACGGCGGAGAGAGGGAGACGCTCACCCCTGCCAGCGCACCAACCCCGAGAATGAGCGCTCCAGACCGATTCTGTCCGTCCACCTCTCCTGAGATCCCGTGGGTGTTGAATTCATCGGCAAAGATGCGACACTGTGGGCTGTCAGCCACAGGCAGTGAGGAGGGGACTTTACAGATTAGGTGTCTCACTGTGGTTTGGGGAGTGGCAAAGCCAAATGAGAGCACGTTCCTGCCCCGTGGCAGGGGGTCCGGAAGCAGTAGGTATAGACAGCTCTTCTGGGCCTCCTGTGTGCAGACTTGGTGTGATCTGGGTCCTGGCGGGTGGCAGCGGGAGGGGGACCTGGGTCCTGGCGGGCGGTGGAGGGAGGGAGGGGGACCTGGGTCCTGGCAGGTGGTGGCAGGAGGTGGTTTTGAGGGAGGTCAAAAGCCACCAGGACCTCAGTTGAAGGGACTGTTGGAAACCCGTTCTGTTTTGCTTTAAGGGCACCTTCAGGCTTCCGGATGCAAGCAGGGAAGGAGGGAGGGTGTGGAGGGGCATCCCTCTGCCGTAGCTCCGTGGTCTTTCCCGGGCCCTGGACGTTTCCCTGCCCCGGTAGCATCCTGACGGGCCCAGGAGACCGTGAGAGCGTGGGCGAGG
>NW_021914177.1:0-1240 GCF_006229205.1 Suricata suricatta | reverse complement strand
CCTTGTAAGACCCTGCCAGGGTGGGGCAGCACACAGTGGAGGCCCCGGAGGCTCTGGGAATTGCTGGAATGGCGGAACTCTCTGGCACCTGCCATATGCTTTGGGCATCAGGGCAGGGCAGCTCTCCGGGCCTCTCACTCACAGCTTAGCTCCCAGCCAGCTCACAGGAAGTGCTCTCAGAGGTACAAGGTGACTTTAAAAGCATCCCAGGCAGAAAGCCCGTGGATGAGAAAGAGGCCCATAATAATAAGCTGTCACTGCTACTTTGTCCCAAGGAGAGCCTTCTGAATCCCACACTGTGCTAAGGGCTTTATGAGCCTACTGTTTTATTTAATCTAGCCGCACAATTGTCCTGAGAGGTGGCTGTTGTTATTAATTCCATTTTGCAGAGGGAAGAAATGGAGGCAGAAGTTAATTATGATCTCATAGCTAGGAAACAGCAAAACCGGGATTCTAGCCTAGGTTGCTTGATTCAAAAGCCCATGATTGAGCAACAATCCAAAACATAATAGTAAGGACTGGGGAGGATGTGGAGAAATTGGAACTTTGCTACACTGCCCGTGAGAACGTAAAATGCCACAGGCACTTGAACAACAGTCTGGCTGTTTCCTCAAATGGTTGAACTTAGATACTATATGATGCAGTAATTTCTCATCTGTCTGTCCAAGGGGAATGAAAACATATATCCACATAGAAATTTGTTTATCAGTGCTATAGCAGCATCAGTCACAATAGTAAAAAAGTAAAAACAACCCAAGTACCAGTTGCCTGATGAATCGATCAATAAAATGTGATGAATCCATACAATGGAATATGATTATGAAATAAAAAGAAATGGAGCCGTGATCGATGCTACAACATGGGTGAACCTTGCAGACATTACGCTAAGTGAAAAGAGCCCGTTATAAAAGAGCATCAATTGCAGAACTCCTTTTACATGAAACTTCCAAAAGAGGAAAGTCCATAGAGACAGAAGGCAGAGTAGTGGATGCCTATGGCTGGGGGTGAGTGAGAAATCTGGAGTGACTGTGACAGCTATGGGTATTTTAAGGGGAATGATAAAAATGTTCTAAAATGGATTGTGCTGATAGTTGTACAACTCTGTGAATGGACTAATTAAAAATCATTTAAATGGGTGAATTATAGATCCCAGAAAATGTTATTTATTTTATTTTACTTTTTTAGAAAGGGAGAGAGAAGGCATGAGCAAGAAAGGGCTGAGAGGGAGAGAGAGAGAGGG
>NW_021914176.1:0-1240 GCF_006229205.1 Suricata suricatta | reverse complement strand
GCATTTCTCCATCTTAACCTGCAAATTAGATGCTGCCTGAGGGTTGGGGAAGATAAAGATTTGTTGAAAAGCTGCTTGCCTGGTATACGATACATTCTCTCGGAGCTTGTTCTGTGAATGGCGAGAGCGTTCGCCGGGGACTTGGGGGTGCAGAGTCAGCGGCGCTGCAGGCACACAGAGGCCCCGACAGAGAGGCTAATACATAAACGAGGACCGTGGCGGCAGGGAGCGCTCCCATGCTGCAGCTAGCCACCAACGGTAACGGCTAAGAGTACGGAGCAGTGAACCGTGCACGAGTTTGCTCCTAAAGCATTTACATCATCCTCTTGTTTCATCTCAGGCGACCGACTCACCCTGGTTTGCCTGGACTTCCCCAGTTTTATCCCCGAAACCTCTCAGTCTCGCAGCAAACCCTGTTTTGTCTTCACAGAAACGCGGAGGAAGGTACCGTGGCTGTTATCACCCGCGTTTTACTGATGAGGAAACAGAGGCACAGGGATGTGAAGTGACTTGCCCAGGATCACGCAGACAAGGGGGCAGAGCTGGACGTTGGATTCCGGGGCCCTTGCCCTTCTGTGGTGACTTCTATAGGGTCAAGTGAATTCCAATTGTTGGTTTAAAAATATCTCTTCCTTTATGAAATACATAATTTTGTTTGGAAGCAGAAAGCATGCCTGTGTCCTTTTCTCCTTGCTGAGATAATCCAAACAGGTAAAAAGTCACTTAAGAGTCAGGTTGCAAGACTTGTTGCCTTCCAGGAGCCTTCTAGAAACATGATACCCTCCAGGGGATCTGCCCCACGGCCCCAGCATCTGATCAGAATTCCTCATGGGATTTTTTCAGCAGAGGGAGAGTGGTTCACTATGGAGAGGAGTTTCCAAAATGAAAATAAACCAACAAACAACTCAACTTGCTAACGGAGATCCAGTGACTTTGCCTTATTAAATTCAGCATTAAGAAGAGAACAAAATCATTTATCCAAACCTTTCCCCCTCCCCTCAGGGGAGAACATTTAAGAACTGAACATATATATTTTTTTTAAATTTAAGGGAATGCCAAGTGTTTGTAAAATCATACCAGTGACGAAGGCTTGAGAACAACACCAGAGCCGATACCCACGGCCTTGCGCCCCAGGGAGCCGAGGGCACGAGAGCTGGGCCTTGGTGGGGAGCACGGCCGGGGAGGAGCCGGGCTCAGCTCCTGCCTGGCCGCCTCTGGGCTGGCGGAGCGGAGCTGGGAC
>NW_021914175.1:0-1240 GCF_006229205.1 Suricata suricatta | reverse complement strand
GTGGCAAAGCTAGACCTGCACAGATAGAATTCAGCTCCACAGACCTTTATCAGCCGTCCTGTGAGTATCATCTTACCACAGGAAATGTGGAGGGATGCAGAGACAAACCAAACCCCGCCGATGCCCCCTAGAAATTCACAGGCTAGATAGGGAGGCAGGCACGTGCATACATGTCTCTGACGCAATGCAAAGTTCTAAAGCTGAGGTTCCCAGAGAAGACTGTGGAAACATGGAGAAAACACATTCTGGAAACTAGATGATCATACCATTTAAGCCCTTCCTGAATGCAAAGCACACTGTCGTTCTCATTTTAGGATGACATCTAAGCAGTGCATGGCTCTCCAGACTTGTATTTTGGAATTATTTTGTCTGAATTAGGTCAGTGGTTCTTCAGAATATAAGCATATAAAAAGAGAATGTGGTATTAGGAACCAAACCAATTGCTCAACTTGCCTTGTTGATCACATTGAATTACTCTTGTGGGAACACCAAACAAAAGTAATTAAGTTCTCCTCCTTCTGGTAACATAAAAAATGGATTTAGTGACTTGCTTTCTTTAGAGGGGGAGAGGCGAGCAGTGAGTACTGCCTGGCCCAAGAAAACACGGAGAAGAGATTTCTTGCCTCCTCTAAAACTTGGCATTTCCTCTGGATTCTCAGGAAACCGTGAAGGCTGAACACAAAAAGAACCATACCTGAGAATTCATAACATCTGATTCAGAGGAAAGCACGATATTGGCTGTGGGTAGAGTGTGCAGGTTTATGGATTTAAATTACCCAGAATGTCTTGTTTGTATATGTCACTAACACACAGGGAATGATATGTGTGTTAAAAAGTATTTTCCATTGAAACTTCTTACAACTTAGGGTTTTTCTAACTTCGTGATTTTCCAATAGTCTACGGATTCCGTGGAAACCCCAAGAGGACAGCACGCTACATGAAACATGCTACCCTGCTGAAATGAGTGAGGACGTGTTCAATGAGAATGCTGCATTTGTTGGTGTGTATTTTGGTGCTTCATTAATTACTGAATAATGCATTAGCCACCCCACAAAGATGACAAACGTCAGATTTGTGAAGTCAGATTCGGTATTTCATAGATACGCTCACTAAGCAAACAGAAGACTAATGATAAGTGAAAGTGGGTCACGTGGCCCAACGCGGAAGTTAGAAATAACCCTCGGGGAAGATCAGAGTGGACAGTGTTTAAGGAGAACTGAAAGGGCACACAGTGAAGGTG
>NW_021914174.1:0-1240 GCF_006229205.1 Suricata suricatta | reverse complement strand
CCTTGTAAGACCCTGCCAGGGTGGGGCAGCACACAGTGGAGGCCCCGGAGGCTCTGGGAATTGCTGGAATGGCGGAACTCTCTGGCACCTGCCATATGCTTTGGGCATCAGGGCAGGGCAGCTCTCCGGGCCTCTCACTCACAGCTTAGCTCCCAGCCAGCTCACAGGAAGTGCTCTCAGAGGTACAAGGTGACTTTAAGAGCATCCCAGGCAGAAAGCCCGTGGATGAGAAAGAGGCCCATAATAATAAGCTGTCACTGCTACTTTGTCCCAAGGAGAGCCTTCTGAATCCCACACTGTGCTAAGGGCTTTATGAGCCTACTGTTTTATTTAATCTAGCCGCACAATTGTCCTGAGAGGTGGCTGTTGTTATTAATTCCATTTTGCAGAGGGAAGAAATGGAGGCAGAAGTTAATTATGATCTCATAGCTAGGAAACAGCAAAACCGGGATTCTAGCCTAGGTTGCTTGATTCAAAAGCCCATGATTGAGCAACAATCCAAAACATAATAGTAAGGACTGGGGAGGATGTGGAGAAATTGGAACTTTGCTACACTGCCCGTGAGAATGTAAAATGCCACAGGCACTTGAACAACAGTCTGGCTGTTTCCTCAAATGGTTGAACTTAGATACTATATGATGCAGTAATTTCTCATCTGTCTGTCCAAGGGGAATGAAAACATATATCCACATAGAAATTTGTTTATCAGTGCTATAGCAGCATCAGTCACAATAGTAAAAAAGTAAAAACAACCCAAGTACCAGTTGCCTGATGAATCGATCAATAAAATGTGATGAATCCATACAATGGAATATGATTATGAAATAAAAAGAAATGGAGCCATGATCGATGCTACAACATGGGTGAACCTTGCAGACATTACGCTAAGTGAAAAGAGCCCGTTATAAAAGAGCATCAATTGCAGAACTCCTTTTACATGAAACTTCCAAAAGAGGAAAGTCCATAGAGACAGAAGGCAGAGTAGTGGATGCCTATGGCTGGGGGTGAGTGAGAAATCTGGAGTGACTGTGACAGCTATGGGTATTTTAAGGGGAATGATAAAAATGTTCTAAAATGGATTGTGCTGATAGTTGTACAACTCTGTGAATGGACTAATTAAAAATGATTTAAATGGGTGAATTATAGATCCCAGAAAATGTTATTTATTTTATTTTACTTTTTTAGAAAGGGAGAGAGAAGGCATGAGCAAGAAAGGGCTGAGAGGGAGAGAGAGAGAGGG
>NW_021914173.1:0-1240 GCF_006229205.1 Suricata suricatta | reverse complement strand
AATATATCATACGTATAGCACTTGCTCATTTGAGTTTGGGATATGTATTCAGGGCCTTAAGCATATTCCTGATAATACTTAAATGTCCTGTCTTAAAATAATATAGATACTGGGATTGAAGAAGGGGGTCAAGGGTATAAGTATGGCCATCTGCCATCAATCAAAATCCTGTCATGCAAAATCGATTTTCTGTTGTCTAGCTTATTCTGTGTAGCTTATTTGATCACTTAGATTTCTATACCCATACTCAAGTAGTTAACAATAGCTAACATTTTTGAGCATTTACCAGGCATTAGTGGCTTGATATCAACTTTACATTGTATCCCACTTAATCTTCAAAAGAACCCAATGAGGGGCACCTGGGTGCCTCAGTCGGTTAAGCCTCTGACTTCGGCTCAGGTCATGATCTCACAGTTTGTGGGTTCGAGCCCTGCATTGGGCTCTGTGCTGAGAGCTAGCTCAGAGCCTGGAGCCTGCTTCACATTCTGTGTCTCCCTCTCTCTCTCTGCTCCTTCCCTGCTCATGCTCTGTTTGTCTCTGTATCAATAATAAATAAACATAGAAAAATGATTTTTAAAAAAAAAGTGAAACAGATAGTATTGCTATTTTAAGGGTGAAGAAATTGTGCCTTATAATAACTCAGTAACCTGCCCAAGTTTACAGTCTAATAAGTAGTGGAAGCAGGATGTGAGCTAGATGGTCTGAGCCCTAATCACTGTAATGCTATATGCCATATTGCCTCTGTCATTAAAATAAAATAATAGGCTCAAGGACAGAATTCTAAGATACGCCGTCATGAAAACTGCCTGATGACACTGATGCACTGAATAATCCTCTTTGGATACAGTCTTTCAAAACTTCACCTAATATTATGAGCACTTAGCTAGTCTTTCACCATCTTCACACAAAGGTAGCTTGAAAGATTTGGCCAATGTCTTGCTTTAGCCCAAACACATTGCTTTGTGCATTCCTCTGACTTACTGATGTAATAACCCCTCAAAAGAAGGAAGCTGGGTACTTTGATAACGTTTTCTCTTAATTAACACATCCCAACCTCTAGGTATCATGGCTCCCTTTGCTAGCTATTCACCAACCATTTCTTTAAGTATGAATTCTAAAATCTTACCTACTTGTCTAGACCATAGTTTGTGGGAAACTTCTTTTCCCTTAAAAAGTAAAGGGCATGTACCTACCTTCATTCTTCCAATACTAAGCCCATTCTTTGCAATGAAAATTTTGG
>NW_021914172.1:0-1240 GCF_006229205.1 Suricata suricatta | reverse complement strand
AAAAATAAAAATAAAAAGGATTTTTAAGGTGGCTAAATGCTAAAATTCAAATTAAAAACATTTTTAAATGTTTTTTCTTTTAACCAATTCATCGACTCAGTAGACATTTATTAATATCCTTATAGCTCCTCCTTATGGCTTTCCTGGAAAGTAATTTCATTCTATTTTATTTACTTGCATCCAATATGGAGAGTCCTATTCCCTAAACAGTTAAACTAAATCTGTAAGAGCGTCTCATCTACTGATTCAATGATGATATGCCAGGGTTAAATAAGTTCACTACAACTTAAGGTACCAGAAATGAACAAAGTAGAATCATTGTTATAAATCTTTCACTTATAAAGAATAAAAAGATAGAATATGTATGATGCAGTAGCATCTATGAGTGACTAACCTGATTTTTAGTTGCTCTCGAGATTGATAACTGCAGAATCCCACCTTCCTTTTCTCTATTTTTGCATGATGTTCAAACAAATCAAGTTTTTATTTATAAAACACTTTTTTTCATAATGTTAAAACTGAGAGAAAAAAACTAAATGTATATGCCATTGCGCCATTGGTTTACTGTTTTAAATATGCCTACATGTTTTCATTTGGAAATACTCAGAATTCTGAGCTAAAGCCTCTGTGGATATTTGGCCAATTATGCCAAAAGTTCAAAACATATGAAATACCTCTGTATTATCTAGTTTTGCAAATGAGGGGAAAAAATTATCGGAAAACAGATCATTATCTAAGTCTTGTAGATTACTTTTAACAATAATATTTTTTAATATTTTTAACTATATGAAAGATGCACTACTGTCTTCTGAAAATGAAAATTTCTATAGATACTTTTACAATTTCAAGTAGGACAATATCATCCAAAAAATGTTCTTGTGATAGTTTCTAGCCTAGCCATTTAGGTAAGGTTGAAAATGAACAATACAAGTCATTTTTATATTTATTCAAGTGCTGCCTTTTCACACATGAATTGACACAATTTACTTCATATTGCTTACTTGTTTTAGCTATTTATCACAGTTGGCCAATTCATTTTAAACAGAGAAAGTATTTTCCTTTCTCTCTGACTCTCTCTGCTCATATGCATATTGGGAAACTTATAGATGGTATGAGGCAGAAGTTGATACAGTTGCTGGTGTTACCAACATTGGTCAAGTGTCAACTGTGTGCACAGTGTCAGATTTCATTAGATACCAGTGGAAAGCTATAAGAAGATGGATACTCTTTCTGCCCTCAA
>NW_021914171.1:0-1240 GCF_006229205.1 Suricata suricatta | reverse complement strand
AAACCAACAGGCTGGAGGTGCTTAAGAACAAAGGCACAGACCATCCTTGCCGGGGCTTTTTTACAGCTGCTAGCAATTCTTTTACGGCCAGGTAGGGCTACACATAATTAAAATCAGTGCTACTTTTTTTTTTAATTTCCAGAAAATTAGAGCAATAAGAGCAAAACTGTATTAACTTGGCATATTATTCCATACTCTGCAGTGTGCCAGTCACCGTCCTAAGTATCTACATGCTTCATCCAACTTGTAGGACTCTTCAAAGTTAGGGGCTGCTGCGATCCATAGGTTGAGAGGCAAAACTCAAACCAGTTACATATTTTCCCAGGTTGCAAAGCAAACACATAGCAGAACAAGTGTTCTGTGGAATAAGTGAATTAAGCTATGGATGTGACTTTTTGCTTCACAGACGGTTATCACTCCAATGCCAGCTTTTAGACAGAATGTGTTGTGTTGCCGTCTTGGTGTGGATAGAAAACTCACACTTTCATGACCACTGCACACCTGTATACATTTTAAACTCTGCACTCAGCTCTAGGGTTGTGACTTTATTAAAGTATCCTTTTGGATAGTCTCAGTGTTGTGATAAGTGCAGTCTACAGGAAATGTGTAGGGAATAGCTACATTAAAAATATATATCCTGTCAAGAAGGACCTTTAACAGTGCTGTGCAGAAAGTATGCATGGTTTCAAGTTAATGCATAATGAGGGATCACTCTTCCACTAAGACTGCAGGCAACTACTCCTCAGATAAGAGAGCAGATTTCCCCGAGCCCAAGTGGTATGAGACACCCCAAGACATGACACTCCAAACCTGAAAACAAAACCATCAGAGTGCCCAGGTAGCTCAGTTGGTTGAACACGTGACTTCAGCTCAGGTCATGATCTCATGGTTCATGGGTTCAAGCTTTGCCTGTCTTCAGATTCTGTGTCTCCCTCTCTCTCTGCCCCTTCCCTGCTCATGTTTTATCTCTGTGTCTCAAAAATAGATAAGGGTTAAAAAAAATTAAAGAAGGAACGCATCTTAAGTATGGGATTAACATCTCTAAAATTTCTCATAGCGTAGTTGCCTTTGAGATGGGTCTTGAGCAGATTTCTAAGCCAACCTGACATGCTCCCCACATATAATTAGAGTAACTCTGAAACAAAAGACAAGCTAGCTCAAGAAGTATTTTGTATTATTATTTATGATGAAGAATAAAAGTCACTGAGTGAATGATCAATATAATTTGCAAGACTAGAAA
>NW_021914170.1:0-1240 GCF_006229205.1 Suricata suricatta | reverse complement strand
TCTGATTATTTTGATATTGCTTAATAAATGCTAGTTTACTTACCTAAATGTTCAAAGGGATGGGTGCTGTGGAGCAATTCATTTAGAAAACAAACAAATGCATTGAAAGAAAAAATATCTTGGGCTTTCATTTTCCAGTATCAACATCATGCTTCAATTTCCATTGTTTATAGAAACAATAGTCTCATCAATATAAAACCTAATAAGTGTGAATATAGAAAAGAAAGCTTTACTAAGGCTGCTGAGAAAGTATTGGATGCTATATTCATGTTGAATCTTTACTATTTCAAAAAGAAAAAAAAGAGAAATAATACTTACATATTTTTCTAGTTGAACTTATATACTGAGTTAATGAGATTTCCTGTGCAATTCATAAAGCAAAGTTTAGTGAAGTGTTCAGTTAGGCTTTTGGTAAAGACTATCATTTTCAGTGTCCATTATTTCTGTGATTTCTGAAATCTTCCTAAGCTTGTAAATATATGAAAATCACATGACTAAGCAACATTTTTTCCAAGTTACTTATCTTCTGTTTTGGAAATTCTACAAAAACTTTCTGGGTTAAAATTGTAGCTGATTTATCCTGTATTGCCTCCTGCCATGAGCATCAGAATTATTCCAAAGTGGGGCGCCTGGGTGGCTCAGTCGGTTAAGCATCCAACTTCGGCTCAGGTCATGATCTTGCAGTTCATGAGTTCGAGTGCTGACAGCTCAAAGCCTGGGGCCCGCTTCAGATTCTGTGTCTCCCTCTCTGCCCCTCCCCCACTCGCACTCTGTCTCTGTCTCTCTCTCAAAAATAAATAAACATTAAAACCAAAGAATTATTCCAAAGGTAAGCATGAAGATCTCAAGGCCTCTGTGAAAGCTGTCATGTATTTTCCTTTAGCATAATGTTTTGCTTCATATCCAGAAAGGACTTTGTCTTTCAAGAAAATTTAAAACATAAGCTGAAAAATTAAGTCTTAATTGTATTCCTGCCTTGGGTGTTTATCTGAAGAAGATGGTTTTTCTTTTAGTTTGATGACGTGTCAGTCTCTAGGAACATAAGTGTAAACATGAGGAACAAAAATGGAGTATCTTCAGCATTTAAAGTAATTTCTTATTCACTTATTGATTTACCTTTTTTCTTTTTGGTAACCAAATGGAGACAAAATAACAGGAATATGATGGCCTGGGTGAGTTGTTTATAGGTCAAAGAAAATCTTTAGGCAATAAAAATCAGACTAACACACCCATAAGACTA
>NW_021914169.1:0-1240 GCF_006229205.1 Suricata suricatta | reverse complement strand
ACTGATGGTGGTGGTGCTCATGTGGCAGAATTCACCCCCTAGAGCTCAGAGGTACCACAGAAGCCACGGCTAGGGGTGGGATGGGGGCAGAGCATGGAAACACCAGCGATTAGAGAGGAATCACTCTCTTCCAGCCCAAGATGGTCTTTTGTTATCTTAAAGCGCCTTTGAGGAAAATATTCGGCTAATTCAAAGTTCAGTCTATCTGTCAGGACTGCCATTCCTGTCTCAGAAGGGCGGTCTTCCTCCTTCACAGGATGGATTCTGCGCACAGAGGGAAAGTCCGGTTTGCTTGGGGTTGGTTGGGGAGCAGGGGGTCCAGCCCATCTCGGGTAGAGGTCTAGGTAGAGAGGACGCACACACGCAGCTGAGTCTGCTGACCTCTGTCCTCACCACCCGACTCCCAGAGCCCGGAGCTGATGCCACTGTGGCCTGTGCTGTCCTCACGTCACTTGGTCCTGGCTGTTACCCCCGTCCCTGCCCTGGCTCCCACATGTATCATCTGGGTCTCCCCGCTCTCTGCACCTGGCCTGGCTCTAGCCAGCCGACTGTGGCCTCTGCCGTGTGGAGGTTCCCTTGCACTCATCCCTAACGGGTCTCGTTCCCACTGAGTGCTGTCTGTGCTGGGTGGAACCACTCCCCCCGCCAGGATGTGGGACGCGGCACTTAACTGGCTTTTCCACTGAGGACAGCTGAAAATCAGCACTCGGTGCGTAAGGTGTGACATTCAGATGAATGATAATTTGTATGAAAATTACCAAGCCAAAATGTAGTAACAGGTGGGTATCCACCCAAAAGAGGTAAAAAAAAAGGTTCCCCAAACTGCTTTGGCCCTGAGGACATTTGGCCAAAGGAACCGAGAGCTGTGAGCAGAACTGGGGTTTGAGTGGCTTCTTAGAACACAGCAACTAAGGCAGCCGATGCCCACCTGTCAGGAAGCCTGAGGAGCACCGCCGTACCCTCTTTCCATCGGGATCCTCAGAGGAAGAGCTATCCTTTCTCCGGATTTGCAGCCCAAGTATTACAAGGAAGCTGCACCCTTACACTTGAGTAATCGGTCGTACAAGACCACCAACATGCAAGGGAACAGGACAACGTGACAGTGAGCAGGAGAAGCCAGAAACAATGGACAGACTCAAACACTTCATTATTGAAATTATCATACATTCTGTGAATTTTTTTTAATCTTTAAAATAACTGAAAGGAATCAGACACTGAGGAGTCTGATCTGAGGTGACAG
>NW_021914168.1:0-2469 GCF_006229205.1 Suricata suricatta | reverse complement strand
TGCCTCCTAAAAAGCCTGAAGTCCCACCACCCGTTAAAGGTATTTGTCACAGACTTAGGCTTATAAAGACATCACTCTTCTGCTCTTGAAAATACCGTCTTCCAGTGCTCTTCATTACTCCTAAGTGTAATTTTGCTAATATCTTTTAAGTGCCCGAGGCTCCCAAAGAAGTTGTCCCCGAAAAGAAAGTGGCTGTGGCGCCTCCTAAAAAGCCCGAAGTCCCACCAGCCAAAGGTAGTCACCCCCATGCCACTGTGTTTGATACTGTCCATATGTCTCTACTCTGTCTAATCATGAAAATACTAATATCTTTAAAGTACCCGAGGTGCCGAAGGCAGCTGTTCCGGAAAAGAAGGTGCCTGAAGTTATTCCTCCCAAACCGGAAAGTCCGCCCCCTGCAGGTAATGTCAAAGCTATGCATACTAGGAAGAAAAGACTTTAATTTTAGCTAGGAAAGTATATATATAAATGCCACAATATAAATGTGATATAATTCTAAGGAAAAGAAAGTCAGGAGTTAAGCAAACTATCTTAGTGTATAATTACATGGTATAGTCACCCAATTTTTTTCACCTTTTCTAAACACCAATTACCAATATCTTTGAAGTGCCTGAGGTGCCGCCAAAGAAAGTCATCCCTGAGAAGAAAGTGCCTGTGGCTCCTCCTAAAAAGCCAGAAGCTCCGCCTCCTAAAGGTATTTATCCTTCCGTGTTGTTGCTCCCCGCTTCCAGGGGGCTGGGAAAAGTGTGTATAGACGTGTCTGCAGGGCCATAAATTGTCCTCGCTTGGGTAAATGTGTTGTCGGTATTCTACCTTTATAATATCTTACTAAAAGATACTAATATCTTCAAAGTTCTTGAAGCTCCTAAAGAAGTTGTACCTGAAAAGAAAATATCTGTGGTTGTGCCCAAAAAACCAGAAGCCCCACCTGCTAAAGGTATTTATTCCCACTACTCTGTTAAGAAGAAAACCTACTGTCTTGTACTCTTAACAATCATTGTAACAAACGCCTTCATCATTCCTAAGTTCTAAAA
This sequence comes from Suricata suricatta, assembly GCF_006229205.1. NCBI lineage: Eukaryota > Metazoa > Chordata > Mammalia > Carnivora > Herpestidae > Suricata > Suricata suricatta. The sequence goes on along the minus strand of NW_021914168.1, from coordinate 1,435 downwards.
ATTCTAATATCTTTTAAGTGCCTGAAGTTGCTCAAGAAGTGGTCCCAGAAAAGATAATTCCCAAGGAACCACCCAGAAAACCAGATGTCCCGCCTGTCACAGGTACATATTAGCCCTGACTTCATTTGGAAGACGAAATCTCCCTTCTATTCTTGAGAATAATTTGAGCCTATAGCTCGTCACTAACTACTTGCTTAAAACTACTAATCTCTTTCAAGTGCCTGAAGTTCCTCAAGAAGTTGTTCCGGAACGGAAATTCCCCAGGGCACCACCCAAAAAACCAGAAGCCCCCCCAGTTTCAGGTATTTTTCACTCCTATCCTTATCTACAGAAGAAACACCTCTCCTACTCTTGGAAATACTTGTGGTCCATGTCCCCATTAATCTAAATATAAAACTACTAATATCTTTAAGTGCCTGAAGTTCCTCAAGAAGTTGTCCCTGAAGAGAAAGCACCGGTGGTGCCTCCTCAAAAGCCCGAAGCCCCACGTGTTACAGGTACTTGTTACTCACCTTGGACTCAAGAAGATATAACCCTTCTGCTTTTGAAAATATTTTCTTCTAGCAGTCTCATAACTCCTAAGTGTAATTTTACTAATATCTCTTAAGTGCCGGAGGCTCCCAAGGAAGTTGTGCCTGAAAAGAAAGCACCAGTGGTGCCGCCTAAAAAGCCCGAAGTCCCAGCACCTCTTAAAGGTACTTGTCACTGACTGACCTGAGGCTTAAAAAGACCAACTCTTCTGCTCTTGAAAATATCTTGTTCCAGTGCTTTCCATAATTCCTAATTGTAATTTTACTAATATCTTTTAAGTGCCTGAAGTTCCTCAAGAAATTGTCCCTGAAAGGAAAGCACCAGTGGTGCCTCCTAAAAAGCCTGAAGTCCCACCACCCGTTAAAGGTACTTGTCTCTGACTTAGGCTTAAAAAGACATCACTCTTCTGCTCTTGAAAATATAATCTTCCTGTGGTCCTCATTACTCCTAAGTGTAATTTTGCTAATATCTTTTAAGTGCCTGAGGCTCCCAAAGAAGTTGTCCCCGAAAAGAAAGTGGCTGTGGCGCCTCCTAAAAAGCCTGAAGTCCCACCACCTGTTACAGGTACTTGTCATCGACCCTAGGCTTATAAGGACATCACTCTTCTGCTCTTGAAAGTATCATCTTCCAGTGCTCTTCATAATAATTAATTGTAATTTTACTAATACCTTTTAAGTGCCCGAGGCTCCCAAAGAAGTTGTCCCTGAAAAGAAAGTGGCTGTGGCGCCTCCTAAAAAGCCCGAAGTCCCACCAGCCAAAGGTAGTCACCCCCATGCCACTGTGTTTGATACTGTCCATATGTCTCTACTCTGTCTAATCATGAAAATACTAATATCTTTAAAGTACCCGAGGTGCCGAAGGCAGCTGTTCCGGAAAAGAAGGTGCCTGAAGTTATTCCTCCCAA
>NW_021914167.1:0-1240 GCF_006229205.1 Suricata suricatta | reverse complement strand
AAGGGAGAAAGGAGAAAGGAATATAAGGAGTAAAATTTAAAGGAATTGAGTAAAGAAACAGGACAAAAAGGTAATAATGACAAAGAAATTAGTACAAAACTAGTGAAGAAAGAAAAATTTTTGTTATATATTAAAAAAACAAACAACCAAAACAAAACAAAACAAAAGAAAAAAAAAACAAGCAGCAGCTCTCTCTGGTGGATAAGCCTGGTTTGATGGGGTAAGTCTTGGAGTCTGTTCTCAGAGGCTCCGCCCCTGCCTGAGGTGACATGAGCAGCAGGAGGTGAAGTGCACTCCTTCACAGACTCAATTGCGGAGTCCCCACCCCCAATCAGGATCGCGATTGCAATGGGGGAAAGGAAAAAAGCAAAAAGCAAAAAACCGAGTCTCTCTTAGTTTTTGATAGCTTTGCTCAACACGCTGTGCGCTGCTGGAAATGAGCTGGGAGCTCCTACATTCTAAGGGCGCGCCCGGGCCTCCACCCACCACCGACTCTTTGTTGAGGGTCCCGTCGGTGTGCGCCTTATTTTTTCCCTGTGGGGACCCGGGATTCACGCAGTCCATGCAGGGGGCGAGGTGTGCCGTGGAAATGCGGTCCGTGGTCCAGTTCCCAAAACCAAGTTCGAATTGCTCGCACCTGGCGCAGTTGCAGCTCCGGCCGCTTCCCACAGAAGCAGCTGCTTCTCACAGCCACAGACGCCTCTGATTCCCCACCGAGATGGCTTAGGGCTGGAGGCTACTCCTTCTCTTGCGCCACCCCATTTCGGGTTTCCGGCTACCCAGCAGTTTTCTATGGAGTGGGTTTCTGTCTCCAAGTGCAGCCAAGCGTTTTATACCTCTTCCCCAGAGACAGTTCTATGAGTGTGTTCCGACTCTGTCTCTTCCCTTTGTCTCTCAGGCACTGCGCACTTGCACCATGTTGGGCTGGGGATCTTAACTCCCCTGTTCGTCCAGGGCTGGCCCATTTTCAGATCTCCCCCATTCGCCCCCACTCACTCAGATATCCTTGAGGTTCTATTCTTTCTGGAGTTCGTATTTTCTCCTTCTGCTCTCGCAGATGGACGTAATATCCTTCTCAGTTAGAAAAATGGTGTGGAGGGAGTTTACAGAGCTCCCTTCCTCTCTGCCATCTTGGCTCCACCCCCCTCTTCTAATCTTATTTATCTTCTTCATGATTGTCTTGTTATTTGTCATTTTGTTTTCATGTAATTTTTGAAAAATCTCTTCCCAATTTCTATTG
>NW_021914166.1:0-1240 GCF_006229205.1 Suricata suricatta | reverse complement strand
CCAATATTCTTCTCAAAACTAGAACAAACTATCCTCAAATTCATATGGAACCACAAAAGACCCCGTTTAGCCAAAGTTATATTGAAGAAGAAAACCAAAACGGGAGGCATCACAATCCCAGACTTTAGCCTCTACTACAAAGCTGTCATCATCAAGACAGTATGGTGGTATTGGCACAAAAACAGACACATAGACCAATGGAATAGATTAAAAATATTTTTTAAATTTCCTCCTTGTGCTCCACCCCTCTCCATACCTAATGTTTTTCATATTTCTTTTAGCCGCAAAACTCCTTGGAAGTGTCCAAATTTTCCTGGGAGACAGTACCCCCCCATTATTAGTCCCATTCAACTGGACTTTATTCTCACCACTTAATTGTCAACAATAATCCTTGCAGTGCTATGTTCAATAGACATTTCTTTTTTGAACATATTAAGTAAACTGATTATAAATGAATGCTTTCACCACACCAACTTGGTTCCAGACTAGGCTGGTTAGGGTGTTGGGTGAACTCAGGTAAAAGCATTCAGTTTCCATTCTCTCTGAACCTTTCCTGAGTACCTGCTGAGTTCTGAGACTCACCTGGATGGGGTCTCTGAAAGGAAGGTCACCAGGTGGAAGTCCAAATTCCTCCCCATTGGTTGATGATGGAGACCAAAGCTCTGTTCCCAGACAGCAGGAAGGAGTGAAGCATTGGTCCCCAAGCCAGACATAGGAATCGAAATGCAAAAACCATGTCTCCTCCAGCTTAAAGTTGGAGCAGGAACTCAGGGCCTGCAACTGAGAAGACATTTATAGTTCCTTATGTTTGCTGTATCCGTTCCTTATACTTGCCCATTAGACACATTTCCCATTATCACTCCCACCTCTGAGCATATCTTCCTGTGGGAACATATCTGGACAGAATGGGACTTTTTCCTGTAGATTCTCTCCTCAGGAGATCAGATTAGAATTCAGGTGTATCCAATTTTTATTACTTTTCCTTGAACTTTCCTGGCTTCCAGAGCTCTAATGTTGAAACTTTTCAACTATCTTTTCCCATTCTGTCGGTTGCCTATTAGTTTTCTGGATTGTTTCCTTTGCCTTGCAAAAGCTTTTTATCTTGATGAAGTCCCAAGGGTTCAGTTTTGCTTTCATTTCCCTTGCCTTTGAGGATGTGTCAAGTAGGAGATTGCTGCGGTGGAGGTCTAGGAGGTTTTTCCCTACTTTCTCCTCGAGGGTTTTGATGGTTTCCTGTCTC
>NW_021914165.1:0-1241 GCF_006229205.1 Suricata suricatta | reverse complement strand
TCCCCAAATGCACAGAGACCAGGTTATTTAAAGCCACACACATTACTTTTGCCCAATTTCTTGGATATATTACCTGAAACGCAAGGAAAGGCAAAATCTTGCAAATCACATTTTAACTTGTAAGACATTCAATAATTTTCAATCTTTTTTTTTTTGAAACTCAATATTAAGTATTCATATCCTGAGCCTCCCGCAGCCCAGACGACCCCACGCTGGCGTCGGGCACTGTCCCAGTGGCCCCCGCCCCGGCCCCCCCGCCAGAAGTAGCTCATGACACAGCCGAGCTCCAGACTTGGAGCTGTGCGGTGGAGCCCCGTGGCCGCTGCAGGGCTGGGGAGAGGCGGCCCCGGGCCCCAGGCTGGCCCACCAGCAGAGAGCCCGGCTGGAGGGCCGTCCTGCCCGCCCGCCTGTGCCCCCGAGGGCCCGTCCCCTCCGGGAAGCGGTTCTGGGGGAAGCGTCCTCTGATATGCCTCCTGGTCCCCTGACACCTGCTCTCTTCCCCCTCCCTTCCCCCGTGAGAGTTAGGTGAGGGGCTTTCACATGGCCGTGTAGGACAGTCTAGTCCTATGAAAACCTACACATTTCAAAGTGGAAAACTGACACACTGGTATTAGAAGAATTTAGCGGGAAATCTTGCTTCCTGATGTGTATACATTTTTGTCCTAGCATTTTTTAAGTTACACTCAAAAACAAATCATTAAATGAAAAAGACTCTTAAGGTACCCTTAGCACGATTAAAAAAGTCATTTTGATGATTTGGATAAGCTTTCTGAATAGGTCAGGCCTCAGGGTACTAAGAAGTCCGAGTGTGGTCATGCAGGACGGGACACTGGGGCCTGGTGGACAGAGCACCTGGGCGCTGTGAGGTCAAAGCGGCAGGTGGGCATGGGTGGAGATTTAGGGCCGCATCAGTTCCACGGTGCCCAGTAATTGTGCAAGCCACACACAGGTGCAGGCGGTCAAGTCCACTGGACCGCTTCTTAGCCTTGACCCATCCATAAATAGGAGGCTTCTAGCCATTTTCCTCCTGACTCAGAGGCTCCCAGGCTGGCCACCAGGCTTGGGTCACCCCAAGGCTGACCTGTGCTGTGTGGACCCCATCTGCCCCCCACCGACTGGGGCCCAGGGCACGCTGCCCTGGTTCTGGCTGGCTCTACTGGACCTTAGGGCCCCTTGCAGAACTGAGGCGGAGTCTGGTCTGCTCGGGGCCGTTTTCCAGGGGACACTGGAGCTGGGGGGGG
>NW_021914164.1:0-1241 GCF_006229205.1 Suricata suricatta | reverse complement strand
CAAGTTTGAGGCCTAGAGAGCTTTGAGGAGCCTAACTAGGAATTAGGTTAAAGAGTACATCTTTGTCAGAGGTAAGCACTTGTCATTTTACAGGGGAAGAAATTGAAAACAGAGAGGCTAAGTTACTTGCCAAAAACATCTATAAAATGAAGGAGCCCAGGTTATGAATCTGAATAAACCAATGTAGCCTCAAAAATAAAGTAGCTATTTGGTGACAAAGCTAGACTTCATACCCAGTGATTATCTTAACTCTACCACACTGCCTTCTGAGTTTATAGAATGCTCTGAGCTCTTCCCAAATGTTAAACTTGTGGTAAACAAAGAAAGATCAGATAGAACAGTGTGGTATTCCTATATGTTCCAAATAAATTTATGTTTGAGAAGGCACAAAGTTACATTGGGAGAGGATAATTCAAATAGTACTTTTAAGAGGATAGGTCCATTTTTTAATTTTCTGGTCCTAATGGCCACATTCATGGAAAGCCAAAGACATTGTCAGGCTTTTTTAGTAAGAGCAAAGTGGAGTCATTCCAAATATGTAAGTAATTTCTCTGCCAGATAATTGAAAGTCATTCTTGAATTGGAGAGAAGCAAACACTAACATACCAGTGTTGTTTCAAGTGATCAGAAAATGTTTTAATATGAATAATTTGCTTAGAGTTTGTTTGTTAGGGTCTGAAAATTCACTTCTTAAGAAATGCCTGAAGGGTGCCTGGGTGGCTCAATAGGTTGAGTGCCTGATTCTTGATTTTGGCTCAGGTCATGATTCCAGGATCAGGGCATCAAGCCCTGCATTGAGCTCTGCGCTAAGCATGGAGCCTGCTTAAGATATTCTCTCTCTCATTCTCTCTCTCTCTCCCCCTCCCTTCCTCCCCCCTCCCCCCTGCCCTCCTTTTCTCCCATTTGTGCTGCTCAAAAACAAAACAAAACAAAACAAAAAACACAACACCAAATACCTGTGGTGATTAGATATTTTTAAAAACTATTTTCTTAATATATGTTGTTAATAAATAAGGAATATTGCTGGCATGCTTCTTAGAATGTAGTAAACAAAATATGAAAAGAAAAACTACTGAGCTTAGTTTCATTGGTACTTTTTTTTTTTAATAAGATATGGTTTTCATGGAAATTTTTAAAGGATGTTAAAAGCAGTATTTTCTTCACATATTAAAAAGAATACTGCTGCTACTTAATAGGAGGGAAGATGAAGCATCTACCTAGTGTTTAAATATCACATGGAT
>NW_021914163.1:0-1241 GCF_006229205.1 Suricata suricatta | reverse complement strand
AACCAGGCAGGAGGAGCGGGGACTAACTTTCAAGGTCCCTCTTTAGACGTCACATCTTCCCAGCCGGACCACACAGCAAATCCTTGACCAGGGGCCGACCTTCAGTGGCAATGCCAGCCTTCTGAGCCACTCGGGACAGCAGCCACCAATACCTCAGGCAGTCCCCCTTCACATGACTCACCCTGCATTCCCCTGGGGGGTTCATTTCAGGATTTACAAACCCAGGCTGTTAGGTGAACTCTACCTCTTAGGACGGTATTGGAAAAGGCAGGGAGTATGGTCATTAAGAGTAGGGGCTTAGAGGTCAGAGGGATCGGAAGCAAATCCCAGCTTTACCGCTTGGCTGTTGAGACCCTCAGCCCGCGGTCATGACTCTGGGAAGGGCTCTCTTGGGTTCAACCCAACTGAGTGCTCATGGCTAAGAAAATCCCACTTGCTGCCAAATGGAGATGGGGGAGAGGCTGCGGGTCAGGTTACCGCGGTGTGTGGGGCCCATGCCTAGACCTATCTGACCCACACTTGGGTCCAATGAGGTTAACAGGTATCTCAGGCTGGTGACACAGCAGCTCTCACTTATGAAGCTCACTGTGTGGCCCAGGCTCCAAGGTTGGTGCACACGTCTCAGCATTTTAATCCTCACGACATCTCTATGGGACCTCATTGCCACTTTGTGAACAGGCAGACAGGGGCACACAGAAGTCAGTAACCTTCTCACACAGCTAGGAAGTGCACAGTGGTGGTTCCGGATCAGCAGCTGGTCTCCAGAGCTGTTGTGCAAATGGAGTCTTCCTTGGCCTGGCTCGCGGTGTGGGTCAGAGCGGCAGCTCACTTTGGGGAGCGGGAACTCTTAGCTCTGTCTCTGCCCAAGCTGACAGCAGAATCTGTCCTCTAGGAATTGGGTGTGTGCCTGGCTCCCCTCTGGATCTTCAGAGAGAGCGCGGGGTCACAGAAAAACATGCAGGCATTAGGATCACAATGACCCTTTTGAATCCTGACCTTACCATGTGGCAGTTGTGTGACCTTGATCGTTTCTTAATGTCATTGAGACTCGGTTTCCTTACCTGAAAAATAAAGACAATAATAGTACCTCACTCACTGGGATATGGGAGGATCAAAGGACACGACGCATATAAGACACCTAGCATGGTGATAAGTTCCCTGGAGGAACTACCCTTCTCTCAGGAACTGCAAACACTGGAGGCCTTTAGGAGTGTTTGCGGATGGCGGTGAATGCCTGGGGA
>NW_021914162.1:0-1241 GCF_006229205.1 Suricata suricatta | reverse complement strand
CCTCGGAACTCTCTCTGTATTCCTACTTCCTCCTATCTTTTTGAAGTTTTAGTTAAGTTTGAACTATGGGAGAAGGCAAGAGCAGAATATACTGGCCTGTTTATAATTTCCCCATTGCATAGAGCAAGATTGCATAGCAGTACTACTGCTGTGGCCTTCAGTGATGAAAAGTGTATATTAATGACTCAACCACATGTCTCCAGATGTTATCCTGAATGTGACAATAGGACCCAGTGACTGGAGCTCTTCAGTCCACTACACCTAAAGGATGCAGAAGTTACAAGGGCTGTAAGAAATCTGTAGGGATGAAATGTGCCTTGCCCCTCTGGACAGAGGCTAAGCTCTGTGAGGGCATCTCAGATTGGAAGACACAGGCTGACTTTGAACTCCAGGAAATTCTCAAAGTAAAAGTGAAAACTCAAGTGTAAAGTAATTTTAATTTCTTTACTATTCTGCTCATTTTCCTGTTTCTTCATGCCATGATTTAAATCTAATCTTTCTTTAAAGTTAGGTAAGTCAATATAAATAATATGTGCTTAAAAGTTATATTACTCCCTTTTTCTTAAGTTTATTTATTGAAAGGATGAGAGAGAGAAAGAGAGAGAGAGCGAGCAAGTGTGAGCATGAATCCCAAGTAGCCTCCACATGCAGCACAAACCCCAATCCAGGACTTGAAACCATAAACCGTGAGATCATGACCTGAGCCAAATCAGGAGTCAGACACTTAACCAACTGAGCCACCCAGGTGCCTTTATATTACTATTTTAATAGAGAGATTTTTATTAAGAAAAATGACATTATTATACATGAGTATATATGATTTATTCTCAGTGTGAAGAAAGACTTGAGTAGAACTATGGCATTTGTTTTTCTGCTCTGTCCACTGTCATCTTTTGGTGATACCTGAATTTCTAGTGTAGGACCTCTAAAGAGAAAGCTGTACCTTGTCAGGCCTGCAAGAATCACATGAATTACCTGAATTCACCTTCCTTGGAATCTCCCCTATTTCAAGAAAGATAATTATATAATTTACATGAAGGTAATTTTCTATCTCACTGTAAAGTTCTTATTGGTTTTAATATGATACAGTTTTAACAGGTAAAATAAAAATAGTTAATGGTGGAAAAATATGATACAGTTTTGAACATTTATGTTTAAAGGATAGTACTCGATTGTTTTCATACCTTTAAATGTTGGCCAATGAATAATTTTAAGATGGTAAAAAATGTTCTATAGTGAAT
>NW_021914161.1:0-1241 GCF_006229205.1 Suricata suricatta | reverse complement strand
TCCCCAGGCATTCACCGCCATCCGCAAACACTCCTAAAGGCCTCCAGTGTTTGCAGTTCCTGAGAGAAGGGTAGTTCCTCCAGGGAACTTATCACCATGCTAGGTGTCTTATATGCGTCGTGTCCTTTGATCCTCCCATATCCCAGTGAGTCAGGTACTATTATTGTCTTTATTTTTCAGGTAAGGAAACCGAGTCTCAATGACATTAAGAAACGATCAAGGTCACACAACTGCCACATGGTAAGGTCAGGATTCAAAAGGGTCATTGTGATCCTAATGCCTGCATGTTTTTCTGTGACCCCGCGCTCTCTCTGAAGATCCAGAGGGGAGCCAGGCACACACCCAATTCCTAGAGGACAGATTCTGCTGTCAGCTTGGGCAGAGACAGAGCTAAGAGTTCCCGCTCCCCAAGGTGAGCTGCCGCTCTGACCCACACCGCGAGCCAGGCCAAGGAAGACTCCATTTGCACAACAGCTCTGGAGACCAGCTGCTGATCCGGAACCACCACTGTGCACTTCCTAGCTGTGTGAGAAGGTTACTGACTTCTGTGTGCCCCTGTCTGCCTGTTCACAAAGTGGCAATGAGGTCCCATAGAGATGTCGTGAGGATTAAAATGCTGAGACGTGTGCACCAACCTTGGAGCCTGGGCCACACAGTGAGCTTCATAAGTGAGAGCTGCTGTGTCACCAGCCTGAGATACCTGTTAACCTCATTGGACCCAAGTGTGGGTCAGATAGGTCTAGGCATGGGCCCCACACACCGCGGTAACCTGACCCGCAGCCTCTCCCCCATCTCCATTTGGCAGCAGGTGGGATTTTCTTAGCCATGAGCACTCAGTTGGGTTGAACCCAAGAGAGCCCTTCCCAGAGTCATGACCGCGGGCTGAGGGTCTCAGCAGCCAAGCGGTAAAGCTGGGATTTGCTTCCGATCCCTCTGACCTCTAAGCCCCTACTCTTAATGACCACACTCCCTGCCTTTTCCAATACCGTCCTAAGAGGTAGAGTTCACCTAACAGCCTGGGTTTGTAAATCCTGAAATGAATCCCCCAGGGGAATGCAGGGTGAGTCATGTGAAGGGGGACTGCCTGAGGTATTGGTGGCTGCTGTCCCGAGTGGCTCAGAAGGCTGGCATTGCCACTGAAGGTCGGCCCCTGGTCAAGGATTTGCTGTGTGGTCCGGCTGGGAAGATGTGACGTCTAAAGAGGGACCTTGAAAGTTAGTCCCCGCTCCTCCTGCCTGGTT
>NW_021914160.1:0-1241 GCF_006229205.1 Suricata suricatta | reverse complement strand
TTTTATGCCCACGTCTCTCCAAGAAATCCACGCCCACTCCCCCAACTCCCTCCCCTTTCCCCTTCCGGCCCCTCCCCTTCCAGGGAAGTGGAGCTGGGTGGAAGTTGTGGCCTTTCCAGCTCCCGCGAGGAAGCCTGCCGCCACCTGGTCCTAGAACTCCTATACTCTGCTGTTTCGATCTAGAAGGGAATGCAACGATCTTTAAACTAGCGGTTTAAGCAAAACAAAACAAAATGAAAACAAACAAACAAAACAAAAACAACCCTCTTTTTTCCTAATGAAACCTTACACAGAAACACCATATAGAAAACAGAAGGGAGGCGTGCCTAGGTGGCTCAGTGGGTTAAGTGTCCGACTTTGGCTCAGGTTATGATTTCATGGGTTTGTGAGTTCGAGCCCCACGTGGGGCTCTCTGCTGTCAGTGAGGAGCCCGCTTCAGATCCTCTGTCCCCCTCTCCCTCTGTCCCTCCCCTGCTCTGTCTCTCTCAAAAATAAACAAACATTTAAAAAAAAAAAAACACCCAGAGGGGGCAAAAAGCCACACAGTGTAAGTGAGGTGAGAGTCAAAAGCAACCTTCCAGGCCTCCTTGATGCTCCTCCTCCACCTCCCTGAAGGGATCCTGATCTAATTAAGTCCTTCCATTTGATAAACTGGGGAAATGAGGTCCAGAGTGGTTAAGGGACCTGCCCAAGTTCACACACACTTGTAGGCAACCTGCCGGCTTCCTTGCTCAGCCCACCCAAACCTGCGATGCTATTGAAACCTTCCTTTCCTGTCCCGCCCAGCCCCAGGCTATCCGCTCCTGCTGTGAGGCCAGCTCCTGGCTACTCTACAGGCGGCCTGTCCCTTGCTCCACAACCCACTCCGTCCAGGTGCCTTGTCTACAGCTTCACAAACATACTTTGTCTGTCTTCCGATCCACTTCCAGGTGAGGTTTCTGCATAAGGGGACGCAGTGGCGTTTGGGAGATGGCCAATGCTTCCTTCTTCTGGGCCACCAGCCGTGCCTTGGTCCTCCTGCTCAGGTCATTCCAAAGAGCTGGCAACACCCTGGAAGAATGTTCTACTTCCAGACCCCCAGTAAGACAGGCCAGAGACGGGAGTAGTGGGCATGTAAATAGCCTCAGTCACCAGGCATTTGGGTCTGTGGGCCCCATTCTCAGCCCACTCCCCACCTAGATCCGGCCTCTTGCTTTACTTCAGGTAGACCTAGTGGCTGACATTGACCTGAAGACAAGAGG
>NW_021914159.1:0-1241 GCF_006229205.1 Suricata suricatta | reverse complement strand
TTTGGGTTTTTTTTTCCTGTTTTACTACTATGTCTGCAGGTTTCATGTCATTTAGCCCTTTTGAATAGTGTTTTGTCTATTTGTGATGTAGTGTATTTTACCATGTTTAAAAATTTCTCAGCCTTATAGCTTCTCTCCACTTTCTATCGTCTCTTCTTAGGAGACTTAGATTGCACCGGGGCCAGGTTTCCTCACATCACCCTCTCTCTGTGTGCTTTATTCTATTTATCTCTCTCTTTTCTATCTTTTTTTTTTCTCTCCAGGCTTTAATCTGTATTTTCTTCTGATAGATCTGCAAATTCATTAATTCTCTTCTCGATGATGTTTATTCCAGAATATTCATCTGGTTTGCATATTTTCTGCAAAATTTTCCTTATATTGTCTTTATTTTTTGAACATATTAAACATATTTTTAACATTTATTTTTGAGAGAGAGAGAGAGAGAGAGAGAGAGAGAGAGAGAGAATGAGTGGGGGAGGGGCAGAGAGAGGGAGACAGAATCCTAAGCAGGCTCCAGAGCCCTTGATGAGGCTCAAATTCAAGAGCTGTGGGGTCATGACCTGAGCTGAAGTCACACGCTTAACTGACTGAGCCCTCCAGGTCCCCCAAATATAAGAAACATATTAATTTTAGTCTGTGTTTCCCTTTTCTTTTATCTAATCCCTTGTGGATCTTTTTCTATAGTTTGTTGTTTTCCATGATATTACATGGTGTCCCTGTCAGATGTCTATAAAAGTGTTAGAAATACTTAGGAGTACTTCTTTAAAGGGAGTATTTAATTTTATTTTGTTCAGAAAACTAGAGGCACAGATAACCCTTAAACACCTTAATTTCTCTTAGGGGTTATCATGAGCATTTCCTCATAAGATAACAATAAATGTTAAATTAGTTGCCATAAAGTTTTTTAAAAATTCCTGACACAAATAAGTGGTCAGGAAAATTTGGATATTATTTTTTAAACTATTTTATTTTATTGTATTTTATTTTAAGTTTATATATTTATTTTGAGAGAAAGAGTATGAGTGGGGGAGTGGTAGAGAGAGAAGGGGAGAGAGAGAACCCCAGGCAGGCTCCACATTGCCAGCACAGAATGTGATGTGGGGCTCGAACTCACAAACCACGAGATCATGAGCTGAGCTTAAGTAGATGCTTAACTGACTGAGCCATTCAGGCACCCCTGGATATTATTAATATAAACCAAAAACAGTAGAAAACATAATCACCAAAATATTAATGGTGAA
>NW_021914158.1:0-1241 GCF_006229205.1 Suricata suricatta | reverse complement strand
GCATTTCTCCATCTTAACCTGCAAATTAGATGCTGCCTGAGGGTTGGGGAAGATAAAGATTTGTTGAAAAGCTGCTTGCCTGGTATACGATACATTCTCTCGGAGCTTGTTCTGTGAATGGCGAGAGTGTTCGCCGGGGACTTGGGGGTGCAGAGTCAGCGGCGCTGCAGGCACACAGAGGCCCCGACAGAGAGGCTAATACATAAACGAGGACCGTGGCGGCAGGGAGCGCTCCCATGCTGCAGCTAGCCACCAACGGTAACGGCTAAGAGTACGGAGCAGTGAACCGTGCACGAGTTTGCTCCTAAAGCATTTACATCATCCTCTTGTTTCATCTCAGGCGACCGACTCACCCTGGTTTGCCTGGACTTCCCCAGTTTTATCCCTGAAACCTCTCAGTCTCGCAGCAAACCCTGTTTTGTCTTCACAGAAACGCGGAGGAAGGTACCGTGACTGTTATCACCCGCGTTTTACTGATGAGGAAACAGAGGCACAGGGATGTGAAGTGACTTGCCCAGGATCACGCAGACAAGGGGGCAGAGCTGGACGTTGGATTCCGGGGCCCTTGCCCTTCTGTGGTGACTTCTATAGGGTCAAGTGAATTCCAATTGTTGGTTTAAAAATATCTCTTCCTTTATGAAATACATAATTTTGTTTGGAAGCAGAAAGCATGCCTGTGTCCTTTTCTCCTTGCTGAGATAATCCAAACAGGTAAAAAGTCACTTAAGAGTCAGGTTGCAAGACTTGTTGCCTTCCAGGAGCCTTCTAGAAACATGATACCCTCCAGGGGATCTGCCCCACGGCCCCAGCATCTGATCAGAATTCCTCATGGGATTTTTTCCAGCAGAGGGAGAGTGGTTCACTATGGAGAGGAGTTTCCAAAATGAAAATAAACCAACAAACAACTCAACTTGCTAACGGAGATCCAGTGACTTTGCCTTATTAAATTCAGCATTAAGAAGAGAACAAAATCATTTATCCAAACCTTTCCCCCTCCCCTCAGGGGAGAACATTTAAGAACTGAACATATATATTTTTTTTTAATTTAAGGGAATGCCAAGTGTTTGTAAAATCATACCAGTGACGAAGGCTTGAGAACAACACCAGAGCCGATACCCACGGCCTTGCGCCCCAGGGAGCCGAGGGCACGAGAGCTGGGCCTTGGTGGGGAGCACGGCCGGGGAGGAGCCGGGCTCAGCTCCTGCCTGGCCGCCTCTGGGCTGGCGGAGCGGAGCTGGGAC